>NC_092280.1:25317430-25617430 GCF_036320965.1 Panulirus ornatus | reverse complement strand
CTTGAGCACAAAGAGGTGTTATGAAGTGCAGGAGGATGATTAGGCATGGGATAAAGAAAGCAGAGTACTTTAGGTATCAGGGAATGAACTTGACGGCAAATGGATTCTTGGGTGGAAGAGGCAAGGCTTAGTAAGTGAGTGCATTAAAGAGTGTGTGGAATAAGTTAGTATCTATAAGAGCACAAATAAGTACTATTTGTTTGAAGTAAGCACATGGGTAGGAAATTAAATGCCTGAGGACAATAGGTGCTGTACGGTGGGTTGATCACAAGAGGAATGACAATATCACAAAGAAATTTGGTAGCAAACACAGTCAGACTGAGAAGGCCAAGGAGGGTGTGTTGAAGTGGTTCAGGCAAATGGAGATGTGCAAAGACTGATTGACAAAGAGGATTTGTGTCAGAAGTGGAGTGAGCAAGAGGGGAGGTAGAGGCTGAGAAGGAAATGAAAGGATGGGGTGAAGGAGGCTTTAGGGTATCAAAGCCTAAACAATGAGGAGGAAAATAAGCATTCATTGGGCAGAATGAATTGGATCAATACAGTACACGGGAGAAATCAGCTGTCAAATGGGCTGAACCAGAACAACAGAAAAAGGCAAGATAAACTATGGAATACTCTGTGTGGCCTTGCTGTGGATGGTGGGCTCTGGTTTCAAAACATTATACTGGCATAACAGCTAAAGATATGATGTGTGCAAATGAGGACACAATTTGTTTGTCCCTGACACTAACTCAGTATGGCAAGAAAGGCAGTTACAAATTTTAAAAAATGTCTATGAAACTTTACACAACATAGCCAGAAAGTATCTAAATAAATTCCTATCAGATTTTCAATCTAGGAACAGTAGACCCATGATGGTAAGATGCAAAACCTATGGCTATCAAGAACAACAAATCATGATAAAGCAACTACAGTATTTTCACAAGAAAATGGCATATCAGACATATTGGTGCTAACATGAGAACCTAGCATATCATCAAGAAAACAGCCTTTTGGGCATCAGACTTATAAATATTTAGTAAAAATAAAATATGATAAAGGCTCCAATCACAAACAGAAGACCTCATCATGCCCAGGCCTTAAAAATGATAAAACAGGCACAAAAGAAACATGAAAATATATCAAAACATTTTTATATGAAATGGGTGAGGAAATAAGAGTCAAGAAATAACAAAAAAGAGGATAGGAGCATGGTGAATGCAGGGAAAAGAAACTAGGTCTAACTTGATTAGAAAGACAAAGTAAGACCAGCAACTTTAACATGGTTTGTAAAATCATTCCAAATATCACTTCAGCACTCTCAGGTCAGGATGGTAGTACAACCCTGGGTAGCTGCTGTTTATGGCCAAATCAATTAGTGCTTCAAAGCCATAAAATGAATGAGGTAGCAGTCAGGCTCACCAGCAGTTTATGGAAGTTTAGGGAAGTTTTTAATTTGTTTCTTAACTCTTTATTACTGTACTTGGGTTCTCTCTGACCTAAAAAAGAAATCCCAAAGAGGCTAAGTCTTTAACTGCCACAAATTCCCTTTTCATGATGTATAATTTCACCATCTTAAACTGAATGAGGCAGAATATCAACCATCACGGCAGCTTGACATTGGTGATAAACAACTTATTACATATGCACTTTAATTTCAAAAGAATGTTACCAAGAAACTTGACAGTTTGACTGCAAGCATGGCAATAGCTGGTATGGAGCAATGAGCATGGGAACCAACAATACAGTATGTCTTTCTCTGGTAAGTAACAGTTTAAAAATTTCTTGTAGGCACTGTATTTCTGGTCATATGCATGAAATTTTACTTGCAGACACACTTGACTTTTCATGTCATATGCAAATGCCATTTCATTAAAAAATGACAAATAATGCAGCAAGAATGTGTGAGATAAATCTGCATGCAGAGTTAGTAGTTTTGTTACTGACAATAAACCAAACATGGCAAAGATAAGATTTAACTCTCAACCTTCAACGGGTGAATGATAACTTCGTACTGCAGTTATGTATGTGGTGCTTCATCTGCTGAACTTACTCGCTCACTTGCTTGCAAAAGTCTGAAGTAAAGGAACAAGTGGTTTCTAGAGTGAAATTATACAGATACCATCAATCATCTGCTGCCAATTACAAAGCAGCGAGAGGAAGTACCTTCAGCCTTCCTCACGAAGTGAGATGAAACACAAATGCGGTCTTGAATCCTTCATCAAGAACTGGTCCAGGATGATAAAAGTGGTAGAAGAAAACAGAGATGTAGTACACAGCGAGACTGTAAAGTGAGAAACTTTGCAATTAAATGAAGTGCGGAGGACTTTTTGTAAGACTTAAACCAACTGCTTTAGATCTACAAGGAATGTAAAGAGATAAAATACAATCCATGATGCAGTGATGACAGGAGTTTGAGGTACAGAAAGCCATGTTGACTCCATCAGCAAAAATCTCATTGTAGTTTGAGAAGATATTGAAGATACTTCTCATATCAGCACATTTCACAGTTAATTTGATATACCTAAATGCTATGAAAGGAAGTCATGCTGAAAGGAAAATCTTATGCTTAAAAAACTACAAAACGTACATATCTAAAGTACTGCATAAGACCATATCTATGTACATATGGGGTGACGTTTTTCCTAATATGGAGGAAACTAGAAGTGAAGCATACTGGTTATGGAACAATAACTCTATCATTCATAATTCTAAACACACAGTGGCAAGCCATAAGGCATCTACAGTATTTTATATAAAGCAAGATACAAAACCTACATGAGGTAACAGAGTGTTAGGATTTCTACAGTTCAAACACTTGTAATCATGTACAATCTAACGTAAAACAAGCTACTGAATTCATAATTCTAGCATTACCATAAGATCCAAGTGTATTTTAGATGCTGACTTTATAAATGCACTTTCACAGTGAAGCCACAATATGTTATTTTTCAGAGTTTCTTACAATTTAAGTGTGAATCATGAAACCATTTATAACTTTTAGTGTAGGAATACTTTAAGAATACACCTTTATCAATGAAAACTCTCAAGATTTTAGTGAGAACACGTATCTATACTCATATATTAAAAAAAAAAACCCAGATCCTAAATGTAACTTTCAAAAGACATCACTTTTTACTGCACAACAAAAGTATGAAGAGTGTCTGAAATCAGAGAACAAGAGATGTTCCATTAAGTGAAATCAGTGGAAAATTGTTGTAACAAATGTAACAAGATTTCAAAACCACACTAAAGCAACTTAATGATAATGCATCATAATTCTTACTTTTATCATCAGAAAGTTGTCAGAAAAGCTCCAAGATATACTACACTACTACCCTTGTCCCAAGTCTCATATCAAAAGAGAGAGAGAGAGAGAGAGAGAGAGAGAGAGAGAGAGAGAGAGAGAGAGAGAGAGAGAGAGAGAGAGAATACTCAAAGCCTGTTATCTAATTCTGTAAAGAGTATTTCTAATCATTACTTCTTTATCAAAAATCTGCATTTCCTATAGTTAAACCACAAGTTAAAACACATGACAAAAAAGTCATCTTATCAAATTGAAAACATGTCAAGAAAATTAAAAACCCAAGCTAAAAACACAGAGGTAACCCACTAACACCTTACATCAGTTCTCCATGGCTTTAATCCTTATCAGTGTACAGTATACTGTCCCTAACACCTGACCATGTTTGTAAAAACATTAACGGAAAAAAATATGGCAGAATATTGCATATAATGCAGAGTAAAAAGGTGCCAAGGAGAAGTAGAGCTGCACAAAAATTATACAATTTAAAATACTCAATAAAATCACTTTCAAAAGCTAGAACTGAACTTGAAATCATACAGAATTAAATCTAAATACAGGCTGATATAAAATAGAAAGATTATGATATAGCAAACTTGGCAGTACAAAATAAAACAAATTTAGACAATAATTATTCAATATCAAATTACTGTTTAAAACCGAAAAACATTGGAACAATTTTCTTCCTCCACAATGAAGTTCCCAAGGAAAGATTTGTTTTCACAAAACTGCAACTTATTTACAAAGGCTTTGAGCTCTGAGTGGTAAATCATTCCATTAATGTGTACTTAAAAGTACTTTACAATCATCCATACATATCTCACACCAAACAGAGATGACCGACTTCCTCTTTCTGAGATAGTACGTATGATATTATGTATGTTTGAAAATGTGAAGCAACATGAAAAGATATAGAGTAGCATTACCATTTAAATTTTTTTATATTTTTGCTGAAACATCATGGGCAACTGACGTCCTAAAGAAGACAATCCCATTCACACTATATATATCATAAGCAAGACCCTTTTCACAGCAGGCAACGAGTCTAATTTCAAAAATGCATGTATCTAAGTTAATAAGAGCTTGCTTGTTCTTATAAATTGCCTTACCTATAACGTTCTTTTTATGTTTAGGCAAACAACTGGACCATAATGTGCATGATTAGTCCATTTAGTAGAGAAAAGCCAGTTCAAATAATTTCAGTCTCCTTAGTCTATCCAACAATTTTCTTCTCAGGCCGACTCTATCTATAAATATACATGACATACCCTCTCTCAATACATACTCGTCTATTTCTTCCCTACAGTATTTTATTGACGTTATGGTCTGGTTTAAAATACCACAGAACTAAACTGCAAAATCAAACTTGGAGGTATGCTGATACTTTGCTTTTAGGTTAAAAGTATCAATTTTTCTTTATCATTTAGAAATATTCTACCAACTTTTATGTTTATCACGCCCAATTTTCTCAACAGTCATAGCCCTCCCTACAATCAATCATTAATTCAGAATAAAGTGAGAGTCTGCTTCATCTCTAAATTGTAACATGAAATGTCTACTTATGTTCAAACGATTATATACGACTGTTTGTGATTACAGAATTATCTGTGGAGAACTACTTCATCTCTCCTACTGACAATATCAAATAATGCAACAAAGGCATATCCGAGAAGTTATGGCATTAATCAGTGAAAAAGTACCACAGGCAAAACACTTGTAAACAAATCAATGAATATCTCACCTAATCTCCTCAGCATTCAAAAATAATCTTAAAATTCAGTATTCAATTTGGACTTTACCAGTCACACTCATGAAAATGCACTGCTAACCAGCATCAAATGTCATGAAACAGATGATGCAGTGTGTGGCTGTGCAACTCCCAGTAAGGGACAAAAATAATTTTGGAAGTTATATCATGTATGTTGATATTTTACAACTTTTACACAAATTATCCTACACTTTCTTAAATTTCCTGATGCTTGAATTAAAAACGATCGTGAGTATAGAGTTCCATAACACTGTTCATACTTAAAACTAACACCAGTATGGAGCTAATTTAAAAAATTTAACGCTAATCATCCAAATCAGGTTTCAACGACCATATCTTATTCTCCATACAGTACATTATGGCAATCAATAATACTCCAGTTAAAATCAATACCTCAAAAATGGTATTTCACTCTTACAAGACATCAACTGCTTTTGTTGGGCTTTATTCATAATGTCTTCTACAAACCAAAGGTACAAATTATCATCATTTATATTTTCAATATGAGTATAGATAACCGAGTATGGGGAAAACGTAGACAGTAACTGGATTTTTTTTCCCATTTCAACACACTCCCAGACTTAAATGCAAATCCTAAGTCCAATTCCAGCTATATCAATGCCTCACAGCAAGCCACTGACTGCTACTCAATGTCACATAACTGGACCAGTCCTTCAGTAACAAAATTTCAACTGTCTTAAAAGTTACTATAACCATAACATACTATCTATAAATAACACCTATCATCCTCCTATTCTTCCTACAGCTAGTGAAACATTACATCTGTCTAGTCTTGTTTGACTTCAGTTTAAATGAATCGAATTCTGATTACTGACTGACATTGCTTTCGTGGAGCCCTGCTGACGTTGGCCGGCCTACTTTCAGCTGGTGATGTTCTCTAAGCAAATCATACAAATCTTAAACTGCAACTTGATTACATGAAATAAACACATCAATAAGGTGGTTCCTAATCAACCAGACAGTACAATAATATCTGTTCATAAAAGAAATCGTCACGCCACGACCTGCCCTCGATAACTCATCTATAATTCATCAAGGGGCAAAATATGCAATGTATGTGATTACGTTTTCATGGACCGTTCATTCCTGGGTGTGGCACAGCTGAGCTTTTGATGGACGACAGCTTAAAATACGTACACACTAACATAAATGTAATACATCAATATAAAAACTCGTGACATTGGTGATGATTTGATCAACGTAAGGATAGCTGGCTTTACCAGCTAGGATTACGTCCTCCAGAGTTTCATTAACAATTACATCAATGACATTTATCGTTATCATCACACTGGTGAAACAATATAATTATCGTTTTCCCATATCCTACAGTACTTGCAGGTGTAAGGTAACAAAGTTGAGTTGAAAAAGGCCATGTCCCACTCACCCTATCCAGCTTATGAAAGTAGTCTCGGAGGAAGGCGATGGGGTTATCTGGTCTGCTAACACATAGACTGACGATGGCATCCTTCAAAATTTGTTGAATATTATGGCGTTGTACATAAGCCTCACATTCCCGGAGAGACTGCTCTTCTTCAAGGTTCGCCGCCATCTTCGTTGATCAGGCACTGACGAAAATCCATAGATGACAAAACAGAACTCTTACAAAGGAATCAAATACTATTTTGAATGCTAAATTTCTTCAAAAATAGCATCATAAAATGGACAAACTTGCGTTCTAATAGAATCTGAATCCTTGCCTGGCCCTATAGGTAAACTTATTTTCAAAACTTTATTAATAATACCATATCAGAACTGCAGACGACATCCCTTTGTCCGAGGAATACTGGTTTTCCCTTTCAGCAGAAATGACACGGTGATTTACAACATGAATCAAACAACCTGATGTATGATAAACGCATAGAAATGTGCATTACACCACGAAACAAAATTTAGGAACGTATCGGAAGATTAGTCATTGCTGTTGACACAAACAAATGCCAGAGAAAATGTAAATCCGTGTTATAAGGATAACTTTATCATTGGCTATTAATCATAAATATAGAATTTAGTCAAACAATACATTCACATAGTTGGCTCCACATCTAGTACATGCGGGTTTTGTAAACCATATTAATCATCTATGGCATAATATGTGAACCTTATCACGTAAATATGTCTTTTCACGGATTAAATCACGTATGATATACATTTACCCTAAGTAGTGAGACTTCATTTACAAATCAAGGGACTTATATTGGATTTCAGATTATCTTATACAAACTGAGGACCTGAGAATCATATTTACAGTTTGTATAAAAATGTGGGCAAAGTGATTCTACATTCCAAGCCGGCGTGATAAAACCCCGTTAAATGCTGAAATATACCAGAATGACAGTGTATGTCATTTAAATTGCCTTAGTTTTGTTCATATGAGCCGTCAGAACATTGATATAATTAGGAAAAGATTCGTATCCAAGTCAATTAAAACAAGATGACTATTACTGATACGATCTCTCCAAATCTTCTTTTATGCTTCTTGGGTAAATCAAAGCCTATAGCACAGAAGTATTACCAATTTTGTTATCATATTTCTTTTATTTCATTAGAAAGAAATAGTTCATGGTATAATCACAATGATTTGCGATGTTGGGGGTGGTGGTGGGGGGGAGATCTGATTCGAGCACCTTTGTTACTTAAGTTTAATAATCTCTGTTACTCAGCCTTTTGTAAAGCTAATGTAAATTTGGGGGAGAAACCAACCATTAATGTTTTATTGCAGATGAGTAAATCAAGATCTTGGTCCCAATTCTTTATCAAGAGAAGCCAAGAAAATTTACAGCAGTTATCCCGCCAGATGGGAATCCAACTGTTAGAGAATAGAAAAAGGTATAATTTTAAGGATAACCATTGTCAGTGTATATAATAATTTTCTTTTATTGTAGATCTGTTTAACTCAGTAGACGGACTATCTAATGCTTTTAGAAGACTAAAGCTTCTCGATTTAGTGTCGCGCGTCATAAAAACAACAGGTTCGAAATGCTATGAATTAGCTACTTGGTAATTATATTTCTAATAGTTCACAAATCTTAAGCTCAAGATGACACAGATAATGAAATGATGTAATGCAGGCAGTTATATATAATTCATCAACCTACAGTATCATATAATAAAAGAAACAAAAGTAAAAGATTTCATAATCTTTATTTGATTGCATGTGTAGTTAAAGGGGTCGCAATATAATTTAAGGGTATCAGAATTTCATACATGATGTTTGTATTGACGGTGTTTCTTAAATCACGAGGGTTGTTTTTATTATTACTTTATTAATAAAGTATCTCAATTGATTCATGTATTGGTTGCAAAATTTTTCAAATGATCTGTTTTAACGGAAAACATTATAATTGCTTAAACTCGTTCAACTAACAACTGATTAATGAATAAACTTGTTAAGCGTTACATTCACCTCTTTTGTTAACTAATGGAATTATCGGGAAAGGTATTTCCTTAATGATTGATATTCGAAGGGACTCAATGAGATTTCTCCTTTACCAATCTGCTGCTCGAAGCAGAAAAGAAGCTTCGAAAATTTCCTGGTATTCCGAGGAGTTGGGTGGTTCATTGGGTTCAGAATGGTTCACGAGACTTCCCGCCAGATTTTGGAACGTTGGTGAAGTCCGCGCCCAAACGGTATTTCAATTTGTCCTAGGATCCCGCTGAGGTGAGTAGGTCTGGTTTCTTGGATTTCAATTTTTCCTCTATCTTTTGTGCATTAAGGAATCGATGAAAATACGATTTACAATGTGAATAGGCTGACTTTATGTACAATATGCTACTAGGTGTTAAACCAAAATGAAAAGCTTTCCGCCAAAGTGTAATGCCGGTCCCTCCACTCGAGCGGGCGACATCATATATAACGAATTCAAAATGGAAATTGCATTTTCTGACTAAGAATCTGTAAGGTCAGACTTCTTTACTTTTCATGATTCATTAGTACCTGTTTGTTGATAACATTTCATTCTGCTGTAGGGCTGCAGTAATTATTTTAAATACACGGTATTAAGAATCATTCACGTTTGTGGGATATTTCTTTCGTTTTTGAAGTTTAGGATTAATGTAACGGATTTTATATGTCCCAGGCAGTGGAAACGATGTGATGAATTGCAGTTGGTCAGTGTTTATTAGCGTAACTGCTGAACTAATGCTGATTTTGGGTAGGGCAGACCGCAAAAAATATTGATTTGCTATAGAAATGAAGGTCAGAATTGTTCAAGTCATGAAAAATGAATTAAACGAAACCTAACTTAAACCTCATCTGAAATTCGCTTTATGTCCGCAACGGTAATAATACCGATTGAATATCCGTCATACTATGATAGTCCCGGGATCCTCTCTGCCAAGTATATAATGCTGAAGATGTTTAGCTTTACTGTGGTTTAGATTACCCTTAAGGAAATCTTTACTACTTTTGTGAAAGTTTGGTTAAATAATTTACATCAGGACGTATCATTTCGTGGCGGTTTTAGAAATTTGGAGAATAGGACTTAAACCGGGTTAACTTTTGCTTTGGCCTCTGACATAGGAACTTTAGTGAATGTGTGCCTAGAGACGGGATAAGTCATGACAAGATTTCTTTAGTCATTGTGAATGGGCACCTTCCGCTTCCGCACAAAATGAGCCAATAAGGATTTTGTGATACTAGGATGCCGCCTTAACTAGGGTTTTTGTAAATGTTAGATGCCGTCTTAATTAGGATTTTGTGAATATTAGGTAGCCATTCATAATATGGATTGTGTAAATACTTGGTTGCCACTTATGATTCTTAAACAGTAGATTTTTCTAATTCAGGGGCCCTTGATAGGAAATGTACTGGTTTTACGTTTGGATCAGTCGTTTATTGATTAGATATATCTAAACTTGTTCAACACCAATAGTTATCTTTTTACTCGATCGCTTTCCTTTCCATCTCATGTAGCTTTTTACGTTCATAAACACTATTTTACTTAACATCTTTAGAATCAAATGGTTTGATACTGAACCCACATAACCTACATGTTTTTCCAAGGATGATTAGATTGCGGACTTGTGTGTGTGTGTGTGTGTCTTTAATGCCGGTGACCCCTAGTTGTCCAGATGTGTTCACACATGTATCTATTTCATCATTTGGTTACCTTCCAGTGTGTATTTTTGCAGTGTAATAAGATTTGAAACTAACAATGTCAGGACACAGATATTCAAAAGAGTATGGTATTACCAGACCATTCGCTTTGTTACAGGAGCAAAGGGAGAAGATTCGTATTTACAGATGCAGTGGGACACAGTCCTCTCATGGGTCCTCCTACTCGAAGTTTGAGACAACCACCTTCCGGGTAATGAGTATAATTTTTAGTTCATCTTATTTACTGTTTAGATACATGTTTTTTTATTCTTTATCTGGATTGCTTGTGTTGTACTTGCTGTGTAACTATTTGGTATTAGCAATTCCTCGTGTAATGAGTATAATTTTTAGTTCATCTTATTTACAGTTTAGATATGTTTTTTTTCGTTATCTGGATTGCTTGTGTTGTACTTGCTGTGTAACTATTTGGTATTAGCAATTCCTCGTGTCTGAAATTGTTTCAGTACTGCTTAGTACCATATTGTTGACACTGCTTATATGGTATGTATGATCTTACGAGGTATAAGGAAAAAGTAGTATGGTAAAAATATGTAACATTACAGTGCACCAACTGCCTCGCTAAGTACAGGCAGCAGTACTTTGTCTTAAACCCTTTATGCATATATACATATATACAAGGTCATATAAGATTGAGAGGGACAACACGAGTGTTAAACCCACTTCCCGTAACACTAGCAATCATAGTGTGTTGGTTTTCTAACTTGGCAGCAGCAGCCACCAGTGGCGGGTCAAGGTGACGTGTTACTGAACTGACAATTTTTGTGTAATAGAAGAGCCAAGGTTGTACTGAGGTGTTATTGTGTGTTTTTGTGTCATTCCGAGCCTTCCTCCCCTGCCAGGGCAGGATTACGACCGGAGAAAAGTTTTTCACCACATGACGTGAGATCTGCCGTTTTATTTGAGCAATCACCTCCACAAAGTGCTAGCTGTAAAAGGCGCTCGGTTCGAAAGCTGCCCTGTGGTTAGTAGTTGAAAATGCTTTGGGTAGGCAGGGAGTGACATTTTTAATCTCTGGCTAATTTTCTCGCTAACATGCGTGGTGGTTGTGGACTCGTAGTCCTCAAAAATTCCACTAGAATTTGTCGCCAGGATTCGAAAAACAAAGCGAGGAGCGAGACTGAAATACTCATCAGTCACGCTAATTCGTGCCAACCAGTCTCTTCAGTTAATTATAACATTTCTATGAACACTATCACATGGTTAATAGCAAAGAAAAAAATCAATCATTTATTCTCTAGCTTTTTTTTTTCGTGAAAATGAAACGAATTCCAATAGCACCAGAAACTGATGAGAACGAAGACGTGAAGACATCAGAAGTGATGGACCATGGGAGGAACAAGTGTGGCAAGGTGTGTTGAGCATCGATTCCGTTGGTAAGCTTTGTTTTCTTCGGGAATCTTTTCTAGTAAGTCTAATAGCATGGATACGTCATACGCCAATTCTCTCTATTTACAATTCGATGGTGTTTTCCTACCTTGATTTTCGCGTTCGGTTTCATGACCGTACTTGAAAAAAATATGCGTAACAGAGAGCGACTATATTTTGGCTTTGAAAAAAAGAGGTTAAGAGGTAATGAAACGGTTTTTTGATAATGTGACGCATCAACATTCTCGTTCTAACAAGCTGTTTGAGGCTTGATTCATTTGGTTTCATTCATAGTTATTGATATAATCGTGTGCAAACGTTTTCCCTCAAATGAGGCGGGGAATGGTGAATATGTATGAAAAAATATGGACTTTTCTGTTCCTCTTTATTTGCATATGCTATTGGCTTTTCTCTTGGAATATCTGCATGTCACTACTCTTACCACTAAACATCTTAGACAACCAAAAACATCCTCGAAAGAGCCCAGTGGCCTGTTACTCTTTTAATTCCTTTTTTATAACATGCTTTGATGCCTATCTCCCATTGGTGGTAGCTGTGAAGTGGGTTGATATTTCTTGAGAAGTAAAACCGCGATGCGAGCAACAACCGGGTAGGAGGCTGTCAGGACTCGCAATATTGGTTGTGC
This sequence comes from Panulirus ornatus, assembly GCF_036320965.1. Classification (NCBI taxonomy): domain Eukaryota; kingdom Metazoa; phylum Arthropoda; class Malacostraca; order Decapoda; family Palinuridae; genus Panulirus; species Panulirus ornatus. Next base: position 25,605,231 of record NC_092280.1, on the reverse strand, counting down.
AATATACAGTGTGCCTGATGTGGTAAGGCTGTTTATTTAAAGCTAACCACAACTCGTGTTCTGCAGGTTTTGAATGATGTAATAGGTATCACAATAGCTAGAAAGTCTTTGATAATAATTGTAATTGTGTCTGATTGTAAATGCTGGTTTTACAATGTTTTACATGTACTGTGCAAAAACTGTTTTTTACGTGCTTTGTTGTGATGGTATGTCCTACTGTCTGGGGATCTTTCCCCATGTTTCAAGAGATACATTTTTCTCTGATAAAGAAATTAGATGGTGTTCAAATATCTATTTTCATACACTTGTATTAAGTTAAAAATCTCCTTAAACTTCCTGATTGTAAGCTACTCTACACTAAGCATATATTATTACCCTGAGCAGCGTGTTCCCCTTTCCAAAATTTCTGGATATGTCTCTGGCCATTGCTCCTCTCTATCTTTTTTTTCCAGTATGATGCCACCACAGGATTCATGGAACACAAGTGTTACGTGATGGGCAGCAGGAGCCACGAACACGAGATTCATCCTAGAGAGGTGACAACGTCTCTACTATTACTGAGGGGAGTACTCGAGTGCCGCTGTTGTGTTTGTCTTTAATGTTTACCACTCCTCCAGAGATGAACTGTTGGTAGGTATGGTAGTAAGTCGCTGGTCAGAGGCCACTACCGTTCAAGATTTGATTTCAATTAACATTGTCTTTAATGGATAGATATCCATGACGTTGTGTGAATCTGGATGGGAAGGAATGGTCTATCTTTTCGTTTGTGTAAAAACCTATGAGTGCCTAAGAATAGTATTTCCCTTGATTTAGGGAGGTGAGGGAAGAGCACAGGTTGAGTGACACGTATTTCATACAGGTTGAAGCTAACCTTTCCATCAGTTGGAAACGTATTTACAAAGTCGAATTGTGCGTGATGTCCAGCTGGTTTAAATGTTGGAAAAATTGGTAGAATGTACATAGGAATTATGATTTATTTTCTTCAGTATGATTTTAGATAATTTTTGTGTATTATGCAAATGTTTTGCCCGGTTAAAAACACTAAGCACATCTGTATAGTAACACCAGTTTTTGTGGAAACGAATTTTCTTGGAATGTTTCATGTTAAACACTGAAAAAACACCACCAGGGTATGAAAATGATGGGCAAGTCTCAAGAATGATGCCTCTAGTCTTATTACTGGAGCTGAGATAACTGAAGTATCTTGGGGGTTCACCACTTTGAGACATGTTCAGTTTGGGAGGAAGTTGAGGTCAGTTTTGGTTTTATTGTGTTCAGTTTTAAACAGCCTAGCTGAAGAAAGACCTAAACAGAATGGAGATAGTACAGAAGCAAGCTTTTTAGGATTTGAGGCAAATTTTGTGCAAGCAGACGATTTATATCCAGAAAAGAGAAGGTTAAGAGGTGATCTATTGCATGTATTCCTCGATCTGACAAGCTTCTTGAGGCTTGATGCGTATGGTTCTGCTAGAAGTAACTGTTACAAACTCGGTCGAACATTCTACCTTGAGTGAGGTGAAGTACTGTTTCTTCGAGAGTATTAACCAATGGAGTGATATAACAAGAGTGGTTGAGAGCAGTACTGTAAATACATTTAAGAATGTACCTGTATATTTTTTCCTAAGCTCACAATTGGAAATTGTTAGTCAAAGGAACAGTTTGAAGGTGTTTCTTGTAAATGAAACATACCTTTCTGTCTTTACCACACTAATGTGCCTCGATAGTGACCCAGTGTTCCGTTGCTGTTTGAACTTTATATAAATGTTACGTGAATTTGAACTGCTTAACCTAATGTATGTGCATCAGATGATGACTCGTCAACATGTATACTGTTGTGTGTGTGTGTCTGACTTCTTTGACCAATGACGCGACCGACGCTGCCTGGACTTTGATATTTTTTGATGATCGTAGTCTGTGTACTGTAGTGCTGTTTTGGGACTATAGCGTTGCATCCATGTATCAGCAGTTATAGTGCTGTACTTTAGTATACGAGCGATAGTTCAAGATAGCACGATAAAAAGGTCATGGTATGGTAAAAGGGTAGTATATAAGTATTTTGTACAATTTGCAACCCCATTATAGCAGTATCCATTGTTTTTATTCCCCTACACACACACACACTGTATCTTTATCTCTATGTAGCAAGAAGCACTACTGGGTCTTTATTTTTCCAGATATAGGCAGGTGCTGGGCCAGTGATGTTAGAATGCTGCGGCGTCAGTTGCCAGGATTAGAAAAGCCATCTATTCTGAGGTAAGTTACGGAATTGAATATTTGAAGTGTTGCGTGTTTAGATGTTTATCTAGTGGTCCCGGAGATGGGTGTGCGTATATATGTACGTATGTATTTTTTCAGTCCTGTTTTTTTTTTCTACATTGTCAGCAGCCTGTTAGATGAGAATCTAACATGGAAATTATTTATGTATGATGGCATTCTGGACTGGCAAGACTATAGAATCTTTATATTACATCATTTTCTTGCTACAGAGGTGGAGACAGATAACCGCCCCACGGGGTACTCAACCTCGACAATTTAAGGCAACCACCAGACGAGAAAGGAATCTGAATTTCTGTCTAGGTATGTGTCCTTCCCACTTTTGTTTTACGTTTTTGTTTCATAACGGAATGGATATTTTTTCCTAGCTATTTGAATTTCATTTTTTTCCCTTAAAGAGTATTCATTAAGTCTAAATGTAATTCATCAATTGAAAGGGCTGTCACTAGACCAAACAATGTTCATTTCTTATACATTGTATATATATTTTTTTAAGAATAGCTAATAATATGTAACTGGCAGATGTAGACGATTTTGAAACTCCTACATTTCTAATATTTTTCCCAAATACGAAACAAACTCTTATATAACCATTAGAAAGTCTAGTTTCTCAGTGACACTTTCAAGGCTGTAGAACATGGTATTACAGGTGTTGGCTCCCGTGAGTAACACCTTCCAGTATCGTTCCAGTTAGTGGCTGCTGCTTCACTGGTTGAAATATTACATGAAACATTGTTTTTCCAGATATGTTGCACTACAGCGTTCAGCAAGTGGCCCGGAAGCGTTTGGTAGTTTAGGAGAAGTTACATGACTTATAACAGGTACGTTGAATCATTTCTGTTTTTTCGTATTTAGGTCGGCAGTACTAGCGATGTGTATATATATATATATATATATATATATATATATATATATATATATATATATATATATATATATATATATATATGTGTGTGTGTGTGTGGTATTTGATTAAGTAGTGTACATGATCCTAAATGTAAGTGAATGATGAATCATGACACAGGTAATAGTAGTTGTCTTTGGTTCTTCGAAATGGGGATAAGAGATCATCTCAGGACGTGTGGACAGAACTCGCACATGAAGTAGTGCCACAAGATCTTTCTTGCTACAGCTTATACAAAGTCAAGAAGACGGTGCAACGCAAGTGTACGACTCTCTCTCCCTGTAAGATCCAAATAGTAATCACACACACACAGACACGTCTCTAAATTTTCTATTTTTCCAGATATCATCTGGTGCTTGGAAGTCGGGACAGACCCGGAGTGTCATGCTAGGCGAAGGAGACGAGACGGCAGGAGGAGGAGAAGCGGTTGAATTTCTGCTCTAATAACTGATGCTGTGAGTAACGTAATACAAGCACAGTGTGTTGATCGCTCCTACATGGGTTGGTAAGGTATTGCAGTGGTATCGTCTTGTTTAAGCGCAAATGAGATTTGTGACTTAAACATGTGCAAATCATTTGATATTCTGGACGGGAAGGAGTTACGTAGATGTTTATTTACGTATGTTTGAGTTTAAAAGTAGATGTAACTTCAGTGGATATTTCTCTATAGGAGAATCAAGCAGAGTTTGAGTTGATATGCGTATAAATCCAGATCATCAATGTTAAGTGGAATACGCTGCATAATGTAATGTTTTGTGTAGGGAAGAGTAACATATGTTTGTCCCTATCTATGTATGTTTGAGTTTGTATATAACGTATGTAACAAGCCTGTTTCATTATTTGTTAAAGATCATTTCTTAAGTCTCAACGTCATTTATCTGTCGAGAAGGCTGCCGCTAAACCAAGCACAATGTTCATTTTTTGTGATATCTCAAATAGGAGTCATAACCGGTAGAAGCAACCGTCATTTTAAACGTACATTTTTAGTGGTGCTTTTGTCAAAATTTGCGAAAGAAACTCTCGTAAAACCACTAGTAAAGCTTGCCTCTCCAGTTCCTCTGTAATACTGAAGACGTCAGCAAGTGGTACTATAGATGTTAGCTTTCATGAGCAACTCTTTCCAGTTGATATCTGCTGCTTCAGACTTTGAAATATATCAGACGAGCGATGGCGGCAGGAGGAGCAACGAGGAACATCTGACGGTGTTTGGTAGTGCAGGAACCGCTGCGTGACTTAATAACAGGTATGTTGAGTTATTATTTTGTATATAACTTGGAAATACTAGTGATAAGCATCTGGGTAATTAAGTAGTGTTCATGATCTAAATGTAAGTAAATGGTTTGTTATGACGCAGATGATAGCCGTCTTCGGCATATGAAACGGGAACAGAAAATTTACACCAGAATTGGTGACAAGATCACTGAATTTCTCCCCACAGAGGCAGAGACAAGCACAGTCGCTTGCGGGTCCAGTGCTTGAAGATGTGGGAAACCACAGTCCAGGTAATAAGCGAATGGTATTTTGTGTTGGCTTTGCTATTGTGTTGCGCGCTTAACTAATCTTCATATATGTTTTTTGTCTATTGCCTGAAGAACGGACGGAGTGACCGAGTTATTTGCATAACCTTGGGACTTTCTCAGGCCTGAGATTGTGCACACTTGTACTATGGTTGTACAACTGAAAATGCATGCCTGTAGTAACACATTTGTCCTGTGGTTGTAATACTGATGGTGCATGCATATCTTAGTGTGCGCACTGGTACGTTATGCATGGTAGATATTAACGTAAAGTCTTAGAATATAAAACTTTGTAGTACAGTAAAAAATGGTCGTAAGTGACAGTAGTGTACTTGAATCTAAACTTTCCATGGATGCAGCAGCAGCTGCAAGTGTGCCATCTTAAACCTCCCTCTCCCATTCCTGACACGCACTCAATCACAGTGTAGGCTAGGGTATATGTTCATATATACATGCATAGGAGTAAAGACATGGCTCATATACAGAATGTTAAGATGACTAGGCGACACGATTATGAAACCCGTGAAATGGTACACATATTCAGACGAAGCTATTCACTTCATAGGCAACAATGTTGAGCACTAGGCTACACGATTATAAATCTCTCCCGTGAAATAGTACAGATATTCACACTAATATGGCTATTCACTTATCAGCAACAAACTCTGTCTGCTGTTTTGTTTGTTTTTTTTCCAGGCAATTGCTCGGCCAAACTGGAGTCGTGTGATCACCCTATATTGTGTGGTCTCGGAGTAAACAACGGCTGGGAACCCAAGGCCAGTTTTGATGGAGCCAGTTCACACTCCGATGATTGCAGTAAGGTCTCTAGTCCGTAATGTTATACGTTTACGTTCGTGTTTGCCTTCTTAATGTTCCGTTTTCGGTGAAAAGAATCCTAGTCAATATTTTGTAAGATAAGTTTACCTTTCCACATTTAAGATGACCTTGTATTAGAAAGTATAAACTGAAGTGCGATGAATGAATAATGAGTATTTACCATCCACATTGATTGCACCATATAGTTCCGGAAGGTGATAGTAGTCTTAATCTTGCAAAGCTTTTTAGTTAATAGATTATATCCGATTTGAAATTTTCAGATGCGTAGCCATTTATCACTCACTCCAAAAGGAGATTACCTATTGGGTATTCGCAGAGTTGTAAGTGAATACTAGAAATTACCAAAATAGCATACGTTTCTTATATAAACATAAGATTAAATAAATGTTAATTTTTGATTTTCTTACAATGTTCTCGATAATTACGTAACCAGGACAGATCCCAAAGTAACAGGATACATATGTACTGTAATTGCATTGTATACATGTGTAATGTGGCTTATTGTCTACTTCAACAGGGCAGCCGATGAATGAACAAATTAACGTTACCACACATGACACCTACACAGAGTTGCACAGTGCAAGGTTTACCACGAGATTCTCATTATAGAATAGAAGACAAGAGGCAAGAAGTTATTGTATATGTGTTTTGACAGGAGAGGAAATTCTTTGTCTTTAGTACATGTTTATAAAGTTAATTGATAGTTAGAAATGGGGCCCCATTAATTTAGAACCCTTGCCACAATGTAAAGTGGTTACTAGGTTTTATGAATTGTCATGCACCAGTGTTGATTGTTCGTCTTGTGCTGTATGTCAGAATGCAACAAATAAAAAAGCATGTTTGGTAACCATTTTTTCACTGACCTTGTCCCAAGTTGGAATTTGTGACAGTTGATAAAAATCATCAGAGTTAGTTCAGGTATTTTTGACATTTTAAGACAATATGTTTTGTTATCTTGGTTAATTAGAGTTTATAGGTCTATCGACTATCATGGTCATTAAAACTGTCAACTCAAAGTAACCTAGACGAAAATTATTTAAAGATATTTAGCAATTGCTGATAGGGCTAAAAATTAATGAGAACTAAACAACCTTTAGGTGTTATCAATTCTAAGACCGTACGCACAATTATTGCATGAATAATCCATGGAAGACTGCATTTTAAGAAAACTTTAGAAGTAATACGAAATACACAGTCACACAAAGAACTTGTTTATTGATGTTTTCTTGGTATCATTGCACTGAGAAAACTTTAAACGGATAGCGTCATGGGAAGGTGAATGAGCTCAGAAATGGTGAGACTAGGATGAACTGAGTTCTATATGGTGAGACTAGTATGAACTTCTGAGCTCTATATGGTGAGAAAGGAAATGGGTAAGGAGGTCTCGTGTAAGGGAGATACACTAACTCTGGACTTTATATATAAAAAAGAATTTGAGTGAAAAAGGAACTATTCTGAGGAACACCGCGGCACATAAGTACGAACGCACAAACACAACATCTCCGGGGATGTAATAAAATTCCGATGTGTTTTAAACTTGAAATAATATTGAAGCATCAGTTCTGTAAGCTCATTCGTAAATTTGTGATATAAGGTTTTATTTACATAGAGTTTATTTGTATTTTGAGCATAATTCTCCACGCTGCAAATGGTAAGATAAAATTCGTGCATACAAGTTTGCATCTTTGTTCTCCGTCCGTCAGCAGCAGCAACAGATAATCGGTTGGTTGATAAGAATTTTACAATGGTGAACTGTTGTTGTGATCTAGGATATCCGAAGCGTGGCAAGAAGACTATGAAATACTCCTGTATCGTCTCCTTGCATAGAAAAAGCCTTAATTTCGATGGCAAACAAAAGAGACTGCAGAATGTAAATTACGGGAAGGGCGGGCGGTACGGCAACATGTCTGGTAAGTCAAAATTCTTGTTCCAGTTTAGGTCATAAACATAAATCGGTTACATTTGCATTTCATCTTGCCTTTTTATTTCACCATTCGAAATCAGGAGCAAATATTTTTATTTGTCAGAGTCGAATAATGCAAGAAGTAATGTTTTTAACCTCGGCCCTTTTTTTTTGGTTTCATATTTCACCATTTTCCACGTAGCAAGGTCGCGCCAGGATCAGACGAAGAACGTCTGCTTTTTGTCCACAAGCCACACACTAGCTGTCATGTATGATACGCCGAAACCAGAACCCCCTATCCACAGCCAATCCCCGCTGACCTTTTTGTGGTTTCTCCTGACTGATTCATATGTCCTGGTTCAGAGCATCTCAGACAAACTAGGGTGGGGGTATTTCCCACCCAGATATTGAAGTTCCCCATCCAGTCGCGCTGCTGTGGTCCTCCTTCATTGACTGATATCTAACTAATAACTTGTATAGAAAAAAAAATCGACGGTAATAGAATGTTACATGATAAAGCATTTGATGTTTACCTTCGACGTCCACAAACTTTTTTTCCATGATCGCGAAATTGGACTCGATCCCACAAGACTGATTTTCCACACCCTGTTTCGGTCCATTGACAGCACACTGACCCCTGTATACCACAGTGCTTCAAGTCTTCTGTCTCATGCACGCCTCACGCCATGCTGCATTGCCAAACTCCGAAAAACTTTTAAAAGCGTCACTGATTCCATCCATCCAACTTGTCCCCAATCCTATCCTTCGACATGATAGGCTGTTACGCTGTTTTACAACCACATCGTTCGTATATGTTAGATGAAGATGGCCTTTTCATGAAGTATTACATTGAATGCAAAAATATGACATTTCCAAGATGATGACCAAAGGCACTGATTTTATGTTTACTTGGGTGTGTTTGAGCAAGGCTGCAAGTGGACTTGGACGTGGTTAGGAAGTACTTGATTTATACCAATGATTGTATAAGTAACGCACATGTCTTCCATGTTGGTTGGTGACTTTGGTAAAAAGTATGTTGATGGACAACATGATGAAGAAGACGAGAGCAGGAATAACCAGTTAATATAGGGAAGACATTTAGTGAATTGCGGGTGCGAGCACTGACGAGAATTTAGACATTATTTCTTGAAGGAGGGAGTCATTGAGCCTTAGATTGTTTCTTCGTTGTAAAACCGATCAGAAAATAGGGGCCCGTGCCACGACATATAGATAGATAACTTATAAATTTAGGATCCATTAGATAGTTTTGCTTTTTTAGGACTTTCTCGGACTTTCTCGGAGACTTTTTGATATTCATTTTTATACAAGTTGAAAAGTTTTTGTTACGTCATTATGGTAGTAGAGAGGTGTCCCCCTACTATCCAAAGAATGATTTTTTATGTAGGTGTTAGGCTTATCAACTTACGTGGTCATTAAGACCGTCAACGCTATAAAAAGATAAAACGAAAGAATTTGAGCCCCTTCATATGTCCAAGATGATGCGAAGACCATAAACGATATCAGTGCTTATATGGGGTATTAAGAAGCCTAACCATGGGAGTGACTCTAGCATAGATCTCCATGGGAGTGACTCTAGCATAGATCTATCTCGGTAACACAGAGCTAGTCCGTCACTCAGGAGAGTCCGTCACTCAGGACAATGCATTGTGTAGTATGCAGTTGCGGGAGGGGACTAGTTCATGCTATTACGCCACCTATCTTTCATGTTTTTTTTTTTTCGTATATCTTGTCCCCGTGTGGGTTACATTTTTTAAGGCCCCAATTGGGATCTGGATAGCGTAGCTCCCCGGTTGGAAGTTATCGTGTTACTTTCCTCTCGGTTGGATTACGTTAAGCTAGGCCAGTTTTAGGGTAGGGTTAGCTTTCGTCAGCTGGAGGTTACGTAAGGTTGATTGGTCTGTGACTATATTTCACATATTTACACAGTAGTGAATTAGATGGGGGTGGAAGGACCAGGGCTCAATAGTTTAGAAGGAGCTTGATAATAAGGATATCCGATTTTCCTAGAATTATTATGGAGCCCAGAAGTCTTGTAGATAGATGTTTGGGGGCTGAAAGTAAGATCGTCCGATAGTTTAGGGACCCTGAAAATAAGATCCAACTTTAGAACAATAGTCTGTGAAAAGAAAGGATAATTACCATAACCTGAAGAATTAAATTAGGGGATGTTTTGTGATAGGTGTGGTGCGCAGGTCTGGTAGCTGCGTCGTGTTCTTGCATACAGTTGGTGAGAGAACTGAAGGGTGTAGTCGGGTTGCAGCTGACCCGTGAAGTGTATGTGTGTGTGTGTGTAAAGATTTGCCAAGTCCAAACCTGAGCTCTTGGCAATGACTTCGTTCTCTGGGAATGTGGGTCATTCATAAATTCTTCACTTAGTTTATTCCGTTCTCCCAGTATGACCCTTCAGAAGCTTAAAAGTACTTTTTTTGTATCTTTTCTTACAACTCTCCTGCTTCGTTTCAGGTTATGGCTTCCGGTTGTTTTCTCTTTGTATGTTTCGAAGAACTAAATTGTTGATGTCATACAGGGTAGAAACTTGAAGGTCGAGATCAAGTTACCCCATATCCCTCAGTCTTCCTTCCATGGCGAACAGAATGACGGCTTCTAACTTCTCACAATAATCAGCTTTCTTAATTCTGATCCCGTCTTTGTTGCCATTCAAGGACCTTTCCTTTTAAATGTTTTAAGTGCAGTAATCAGACTTCGAGACATATTCCAGTCTGGCCAAATATACGATATGAACAGTTTGCCGAATGATTTCCACGTGTATCCCAGTGCAGTGATATTTGCCAGTAGACATTTTGTCTGTGAAACCCTCACTAGATATTTGATTTCTTGATCGACGTTCTCATGGATGTCATTGTGAGACTTGCCCATCTTGACTGTCATAATAGTGTTTCAGATGCCATACAACACTTGCATATTTACCATATTATTGTCACTGCGTGAATGTGGTCGAGGGAGCAAAAGATGGAAGGCCAGGAAACAGAGAAAGAACTAGCATGGCTCAGCAAGGGATTGTAAACAGACACTTATAATAGCTGGCGGCAGTGACCCTTGTGGTGATGGCAGCGGCCGGTGTGGCTTGAGTAGCCTCTCACAGGCCACGCTCAGCCACCATGTTGCCAGGCCTTTCGTGTCCCCCCCCCCCCTCCCCTCCCACACACATATAACCTACCTACTACGTTCGCAGACCTACATTAACTGAGGTGTCGTAACTGCTGCTGGTTTAACGTATAACTCCAACCTGTTGACGCCTCACATCGTTCATATGTGTACGTGACATTCTGTTTACTGCTTCCCCATAAGTTGACCTTCCATATCTCTTGGCTCTTCAGACTTTTTTGACCTCAGCGCATACTGAGCCGGTATACTTGCTCACCAGCCACATACGTTGACTTTTCGTCGTCAGCTGCCACAATTGCTGATTGCTTTGTCATCATCACAACAAGAGAAATGGCCACGATTGTGGGAATACATATGCTCATACGATGTCAGCTTCTGTACTTATAATAGTGGCAATAAATGAATAAGGAAATGAACATCATTAACAATAATTGATGATAAATAGCTACTTCGGCCTGAGTGCGGCCTTGAACCTAGCTTGAATAATTTTAGGGGTCAGGTTATAAGGCCATCTTTACTACACCCTCATCATTATTACACCTTTATGTTCACCACAAACTCCTTTTCATTACATTCATCTTCTCAGCACCGTCATCTTCAGTGCACTTTCATTTTTACTACCTATTCATCTTTAACAATCTTATCTTTACTGCATTCTGTCTTCACAGTATCCTACCTTCACAAAGTTATGTTCAAGACCTGCCTGCCACACCTTTATCTTCCTAATATGTATATGTTCACTAAGCTGGGTTCAAATGAACCTGGGATGGATAATTCTGTGATCACTATACTCCTCACTGCTCGCACCGACTGGCGACCGAATCTGGCCCAAACCAGCATTGCTTAGTAGCAGTGCTAAATTTGCACGACTCGACATGTACCAAGAGGGGTTTTCGTCTTAAATCATTTTAGTTTAGGTACTGTACCAAAAGATTACACCGGCGAGAATATTTGTTGATTACATTTGGGCTCCGATAGCTTCTGGGCTGCGCCACGCTCATTAGCAGGGAAAAGATGAACTCTTAAAGCGTGAAGTTCTGCTGGCGAGGAGACAACCTTGCCAAGGGAGACTTTTCCCGCGATGTACAGCTATTCAAGCAGGCGGAGTCCGGAAACTCGACGGGACGACTCTTGAGAACAACAGCACGACCCTTGGGTATGAGGGCCTGGTCATCATTATCCAAGGGTCGTTTTGTCGTGTCTGTGGCCGAACCATCGTACTCAAGTTGTTAAGTCAGAAAAAAGGCGAGGTTCCGGACCGTTGAGTTACGTGTCGTGGTGACCAAGGTTGAGTAAGGTTGTGCGATAGTGAATGAATGTGAAGGTGACCGATCCATTGTCGTGAACTGAAGGGCATCTTGCGTTCACTGGAGATTTCTTAAAATATGGGAATCTTAAGGGTATCTTAAGAAAAGAGATATTTTGGTGGTTAGTTTGTTTTATTTCAGACGTTGAGCGCCAGAGTGAGCAGATTACATTTCGCCCTCTATAACCGCTGTCGCTCTCGGTGATCTTGATCACCTTTACATCAGCTTACCAGTTACCTGGCGTATGACGTCATCACTATCACATCTCATTCCCGATCCAGCCCTTTGGGTACCCCTAGTACATTGTGATGATTGACTATCCTCCCAACGCATCAGCAGAACAAGTTCAGAGCACGATCCATCGATAGATATCCCATAGGTTTAGTGTAGAGGGAGAAACAGATCTTTTTCAGGTAGGCTAAAGTCACTAATCGGCATCTTAAGAGAAAGTTGTTCCGAGACTTGGCCTGGCGCGGAGACCAGTGACGGCTCACTCGCTGTGGAGGTAACGACTCTGTGCTGGCGCTAGAGGGATTTGTGATGATTCTCTATTGACTTGATGATGAGTTGACGGTGTGGACAATCATAGTAATGTTTCCGCACAGGAAAAAGCTTTTATCCTGATCCAAAGTGTGCGATTATAAATTGGTGCTCCGTGAAGGGGAAGATAAAGTGAAAATTTTTTTAGTGCAGGAGAGAGGGGCAAGTGAACTTTTAAGTAAGTATGCCCGTCACCATTTCTCTTTCGTTTATTCAGACTTTATTCATCAGGTTCATGTTTTGTGTCGAGATGATGTAACAGCCAATAATATCTGTCTCGCTTTATCTGAGACCTTTGAGAAATATAAGATTATTTCCGCTTGCTCAACAGTTCCCATGGCCACCCTTTCACATGTTTATCATTCTTGAGTAAATGTTGTTCCATCGCCATACATTAAATGGGATCACCACATGTTAACGTCTTAGGGTTGCTAATGTCATGAGAGAGACGACAGATTGATTGGAATAAGGGGCAGGGGTGGGTTGGGGTAGGGGGGAGGTTAGCTGTTAGGAAACAGCTGGGTTTTATGAGGCCATACTTTCTCAATAAGGCTTTTTCATCATTGATACTCGTACTCCATCATCATCATGTTGGAGATTTTGGTGGTGCATGGTGGGGATGGGTCACGACGCATAACCTCCAACAGTACTCACTATGCTGTGGTTGCATTAGTATGGGAGATATCATGATACTTTGACCCCCGTCACTGTACTCATGGTTATTGTGCTGTTGCTTGCGTATGTGGGTGTGTGTGTGTGTGTGTGTGTGTGTGTGTGTGTAATCATAATGTTTTACTCATGACAGTATGGATGAAGGCTGTGTTTGGTAGGGTGGTCACGAAGGGTTCATTATCACCAGCAACTCGTTCATTTTCTTGCTCTAGGATCATTCAAGTGTGAGTGAGGAGGTTATGATGATGGTATCGCTCATCATTAAAAAGAAAAAAAATATTCAGTTTGTGCTTGTGAGGGGCGTTGAGTAGAAGACTTCACCTCATGATCACCATCATGCTGTAGGTAGTCATGACGGTAATGCTTATGTGATCACCACCATGGCCGAAGGTTGTCCAGGTTCTAGGAGTCATCATAAAGCTGCTTCGTGTAATCATCTCCATCATGATGCCGCTTGTTCAGCTTCGGCGAGTTATTATGAGGGTTCCTGTGGTCACCATTATACTTCAGGCTATGATACTGAGCGGCAGGAATATATGTATAATTCGGACCTCGCGCATTTAAACACTTGTCGTTTCATGCTTTCTGCATTTGGGTTCATGCCAGTATGAATGTGAGACTGTAATTCCTCACCGCGTCATTACTACGCCATGACACGTAGTTCTGGTGCTATGAGCGAATCTCTAAATGGAACTTTTCCCCGCCGTGTTTCTGGGCTCTAGCCACAATGCTTCAGGCTGCGTTATAACCATAATGTGACCGCAAGGATGGTAATGAACTACCTTAGGCTTGTATCATGGTTCTCGTGGGAAGGGGTGGTGTAAAGGATTTAACACCTTTAGAAAAAAAAGTGGGTAACAAAGTACCAAGCGGAGAGGGGAGGATTGAGTATGGCAAGGCTGGCTGGCTAGGGGCCTTCAATATCTTACTTTCCCACTTACATCACGTAAATGTTTGAAGGATGAGGCACAAGTGAGTGGTCGGTCAGTAGAGCACAATCAGCGTCCACAGTTTTACATCTACTGGTGGTTTTCTCCATTAGCGAGAGTCTGGGTGGAGTCATTTTAAGGTCTTAAGGCTTGCAATATTGTGAAATATCACTTTGCCACTTGATCATTTCACACGAATATTTCATTTGCGGGCTGGCTCAGCAAAACAGGTAATCAGCGTCCTTGTAAGCTCATGTATCCGATAATCCTGTGCTGAGCTTCCTCGGCGTACTAAGAGGTAGCCGGAGCCTAGCGGTGGCGCTGGTCCATAACGAACTACTGTTGTCACCTCTCGCCCTTGGCTACCCTATCTAAACGGTGCACCTGCCACTGTTAGCTGAATGGGAGAAAGATAAAAAAAAAAAATCGTTCGTATCCAGACATTCCCCATCACGAGCGATATCCGTATATGACATGGTACTGTGTGCGCCTGTGTGCGTCTTATCTGAGCGTGATCAAATATCTGGTACGGAATTCTAACACTCAAATCAGTTATGACGTCAGACCAAGTCGCTCAACACTCATATCGTATCTTTACGGAATATGTCGTTAGTGTGCTCATGCTCATGTTACAAGCTACAAGTACAGACAAAATGTACTTGTCGTACGCGCAATTTTATATTTGCGTACTTGAAAACGTATTTTTGCGACAATGAATCTTTCAAGGATAAACCAGGCTGAATGCGCTGTACTTTACTTTAATGAGGTATAAACGTTATTCTTTACATCGCTCAAAGTGCTTGTCTTAAGGCAGTTCATGGTTTCTATTTATACTTCTTTTTAGTTCAGCTTTCCCTATATGGCAATCACCTGAACAGGTGTTGTTTACCAACACTAATGCCCACAGTTGTCTGAAATGACGGGTTAATTAAAGTGTTTGGAGGAATGTGATTGGCTCAATCTTATCAGTAAGTTATCTGGGATAACCATAACGATAATAACATATCAGGGCGCCCACTTGCAGTCGTGAGCTTGGGAACCTCACTCACCCAGTACAGTGGCTGCCAGCCATCATGGCGTCGTACGTATTTCCCTTGGATATTGCAGTTCTGCCCTTTACTGTATTTTCTGGGATTTATAGTATATATATATATATATATATATATATATATATATATATATATATATATATATATATATATATATATATGATGTACATATATACCCATTGTTTAATCCTAATATATATGCTTCTTGTATGGTTACAGAGACAGAATTGTGTTCCAAGATGTAGAGGAACTTTTTGTCATTGGTAAAACTAACTTATACAGATAATACGAATAGAAAGTTATTCGTGTGTGCAGACTACTTATCAACGTCGTAATGAGGCGTGTGTGTTTTGTGGTGCGTTAATGTGCACTGTATTCGTTGGAGACGAAAACTGTCAGCTGTACATATTTGCCTTTTTGAGAGGCAGCCAAGGGATTTCAAGATAAGTGAAGTGACGAAGATTAAACACGAGTGCAGAAGCCCTTACTTATATCGGTATTCCAGTAGGAAGTGACGCACTGATAAAAGAAGGACGTGGAGTATGAAACTCATGTACACAGTTTTTATGAACACTTCTGGCAGAGGTAAATACAGCAGTGGGCGGTGTTAGTGTGTTATTCGTCACGCCTCAGCCTCATAGAAACCGATGGTGGAATCTTCTTCCTGCGAAGTTAGCCATTCAGTTTCAGTCTATGATGTTATCTCCGCCTGCCATGTTAAGTTCTTTTACACACGTCGGAGGCTATTTTTTTTTTTTTGTGTGTGTGTGTGTGCAGTACCCAGTATTGTAATAACGTTGGTTGAATTATACATTTTTTTTGCTTTTTATAGCCAGAATTCCGTATTTTTTTATTTACATGCTATTGAACGATAATCAGAGACGTAAAGACCTTCCCGCTTTCCTGCGTGTCTGGCCTTGGTAAACAGTTAGTTATTTACTGGAGCGCCTAGAGTTTTTCTGACTGCGCAAGTGTTCCATTGCAAAGTTATTAGTTTTAGTTGACTTCCTCGGTGTTTGTGTTCTCGGAGTACCTGTTGTGTGACGTTGACTCCTAGGCCATGCAACGTTGGTGACAACCTGTTGTTCCTTTACTTCCAAGATTTAAGGCAAGTCAGCCACCTCTCGGGAAATATTTTATAACAGTGTTTCATCACTAGATTGTTTTATGTTATGGAGTCGTTTGTCTCGCAACGGGACGGGAGCAGTAAACAAAGTACTGGTAGTTGTGAGTTGTGGCGGCGCTCTGTGCACGAGACGCACCTTATCCTTGTTCCCGCCTTAACATACCGTTATCGTCTTGCAACATTTACCATGTCTATATGATCCATTTTTGACTTTGAGTTGATAGTCAGATATGACTGCGTAAATCAGGAATGAATCGGTTACATGGGTGACAGGAGGACAGCAAACGGGAGAACAAGAGACCTAATAGTCACGGCAACACTGCATCAGCCAAAGTTCAATGGCATACAGGAATGAGCAGAGTTATCCTGTAGTATCTTTTGTTTCCCATTCTGTCTTTCCGTATGACAAGATTTTTGAATTCCTGTTCATATGATATACTGTATAAATTACCATATATGATCATGGTTAAAAAAAAAAAAAGATAATACGTTAGAGGGTAATTTACTCATACACATTTTTCTTTCTGCCAACGCAGTTACATCGTATTTTTCATGATGGTTGATCAAAGTGATCATTGGTTTATATACCCTACACCCTACGAGTATTCTTCACATAGGTCCAACAGCGTTCACACAATCTACCTTGTTCACTGGAGGAGAATTTCCGCTGGTCATTTGGGTTATTGTACCACCTTTATTTCCGTGGAGTTCGAGGAGCCGTTGATTTCTCCATCACTGAAAGTTCCTTTGCCAAAGGCAAATAAAGAAGTTAAACTTCCATGAGCAAACGTTCGAAAAATTATCATCTCGTCGCATGTACTTCCATCTGATCACTTGCCTTATAAATTCTTACAAGTTCATGATTGAGAGGCGTTCCTTACGTTGATTTGGGCGCCTTGGTAAAATAGATTATGTTAAGTAAGAGCTTGTGGGGACGAGGCTCCGTCCATGTGGTTCAGCAACAGCCTGATCCCCGCCAGCCTCGTAATGGCTGGGAAAAATTCTGTGATACGGAAGTTAGGGGACTATTTTCAGCCGATTCCATCTCTTTAAAAGAGTAGTTAGGAAAGTGGACTAAAAACTGGGGTTGGAGGGTCTCAGTGCTGTCTCATGGTTTGTTAGGTCGTCAACCTTTGTAATATATATATATATATATATATATATATATATATATATATATATATATATATATGAAGATAAAGACATCCTTGCGAAAAATGAAAACTACTTAGATACGTGGTTCCGAAGGATCGCCGTGAGAAGGAACACTCCGGGAGAACAACTTATTTCCCTGTTATTCTCCTGTCGAGATAGATGTTATAAGGTTTTTGAAGAGGATTTGTGGGAGAGTGCCTGAGGACGTGTCTTTTGATATCATACGTACTGGTCCTTAAGAAAACATATTCTAGGTGTGTTTTATTGTTGCCAGTTGAAATTAATAGTGCTTTCTTTTAGTTTTGGCATAGGAGAAAATTTACTTTATCTAAAATGGTATATGCTTTGGCTTGTATGTGTTATGATTCGTAAGCAAATATTTATGACTGCGATAACGTGTGTATTTAAGTTATGGGTGCTTTTCAATCTTGGTGGTGCTCGTGGTACAGAAAAAAATAGCTGTTTGATTTATTGGCGCTGTAAAAAAAAAAAAAAGAGTAGACATCAGAAACGACCTTAATGGTAAAATTTCTTCAAGCATATTCTCCCCGTTTATTGGGCCTTTGGGTGAAATGCTTGGCCAGTCAGTCACTCCAAACCATTGCTAGGAAGTGTGTTGAGGTGACAGAACGCGGCGGCGCGCCATATGTTTGATACCTGCCGACTCATGTCCCACTTAGAGGATTTTTGAGGCCAGATTGTCCAGATTGCTTCCTTATTGACAGCAAGAGACTGAATTGTCCCCTCACTCAAGTCAGTTCTAGTTCTGGAGAGTATTTGTACAAAACTCTTGAGTACGCATGATTATGATTAGTCGAAAGTATGAAGCTAGCGTCTTTCAGTTGATGTGTTCAGTATGAAAATCAAGTTTATAGTTTCTCCAGTCTGTGAGTGCAGTGTAGCAGTATACAGTAACATTGGCAGACAGGATAGAGTCTAATGGATATTCTCAAATATGGAGTCAGAAAGTGGCTGCTGAAGACAGCTGTCACAACTACTCATGCGAGGCTACCTACAAACCCACTTATTCCCTATGTAGATTTTAACTTTTTTTTTCGCAACCAGAGTCTGGCATGAAAACAATTATCATGAAAAGCATATATATATATATATATATATATATATATATATATATATATATATATATATATATATATATATATATATATATATATATATATATATATATATATATGGTGTATATATATATATATATATATATATATATATATATATATATATATACACATACACCAGGACTCCGCCTTCAAGTTATTACCTGAGAGGAGTATGGTCACGTCGAGGGCGTAATCGTTCGGAATGAGTCAATTATTCCCTGCTCCTTCGTACAGCTACGTAGCGGCAGGAGCCACATATGCGGGGTCCTAGGGTTGTATATATATATATATATATATATATATATATATATATATATATATATATATATATATATATATATATATATATATATCAGAAATACTAAACGTGTGTTACGTTTTGTACTCGTAATCTAGATTCTTGTCTCTTCGCTGTCATTGGACATGAACAACCAGTGCATTTTCCTGAGGTGTCTATGACCTCAGGGAGTCCCAAGAGCTCTTGGCTGGTTAGATCTGTCGTGGGCCATTTCTGGCGACTACAAGTCTCTCCATGTGGAGTGGGAGGAACTCAGCAAATGGAATCTGAACTTGAATTGCATGCAGGAGTCTGCATGGATTGAACCGTGATTGATCGGGAGGCAGAGAGATATTTGATATGTTTGATTTTCTTTCCCACTGATAACTATGTTTTTCTCGGTATCTTTTTTATTACTTTATAAAGATTTTTAATCAGTATAGAGTTTATATCTGAGTTAAGGTTTGCCAAAGGAGATTTTTTAAAGCAAAGCAAAGCTCTGCCACCTTCAGCAATAAAATGAACTTAATTGGACGTCTTTGACCCGTCTCATGATAAATCGTTCTTGAATTATGTTTGTTTCAGATTCAAAAAGTTTATAGAAACGGACTATATCAAGGATGATAAACGTGAATATTTGCAGTTCATGAACGAGTGAGTTACTGAGTGGTTCTATAACGTGATGTGTACATTCTAGTACCATTAAGTTAATAATACCTTTAGCATACAAACATTACTTAAAAATCAGTTTCCTTAGTCACTGAAGGTCTGTTTTAAAACCACGCAGGAAGACTGTCATAAGTCACAATGGTACAAGGATTGCTTCTTCCTAATTCAGTAACAGCCTGAATTCGTTCCTTTGAATATACTGCTTTCATTGTCATGCTGCCTTCATTATGGAATGATATGATTATACTAATCTTCAGAGATACAGCAGCTGTTCACTGCCACAGAAAAATCAACTTCATTTGGTGGTATCATTTCGTTGTTGACAGCCAGAGGAAGCAACATGGAACACGGTGAGAGGAGGCTAGGCTAGTGTGTGTGTGTGGGACGCAAGCTCGCTCACTCCACCCTCATTATGTCATTTGGACGGGAACCTCTCATAATCAACACTGCGGAAAATAATACTCGTAATGCCTTGTTCGTCTTGATTATATCGTCTGTGATGCGGCAGTTATAAGTCCTTTTTTTCATCTAGTGTCATTTAGTATTTGCGTTTTGCGTGCTGTCTCTGTTGACGAGGATGAATTTGCCTCCGCACGCACCCAGGAGGCAAGACATTTTCTTCTGGTTTATTCTCCTTTCCCATCCAGTGCGAGACATCACCTGCGTCACCAGAGCGTCGTTGTACTACACTTCGTTGCTAACCTCACCAGCGCGACTGAAATCGATGTGGTTAGCGCTATGGTCGAATTATCTAACGCTGGCGTCATTACAGCTATGAATTCTTCGCTGTCGTTATCTGTCATGGCGCTGACGTCACTTGTACGATTACGACTACTATTTATTGTCCTGATGTCACCAGTATGAATATGATTCCGTCATTACCACTGCTTAAGTCGGGAGCCAACACCACCCTGTCGGGGTAAACACCGTTTCTGGGCCCCATTTTCAGAGAGAGACCCGGCGATTCATTTTGTTAAGGCCCTTTTCTTGGTCTTTCAACATTCTAAGAACTTACTAAGGAAGAAGAGCCCGAGTTAGGGCAGCAGTGAGCTCATGAACATATCCAAACGCATGTAGCGCATCATGCACAAGATGAGGAAGTGGGAGGAGGGGTTTTCTGTCTACATTTGAATTAGGATTGAGCGGGGACTGGTGCCCGGACCCCACAAAGCACTTCGGGCAGTGACTCTCCTCTGTACCCTCCCTCAGCAGTCTCCCACTTCAGTTAATCTGCATCAGTTTGGTGACGAGTGTGTTTCTCAGTTTTCTGAAAGACAGCAATGGTCAGCTACACCATGATGATGGTTAACTAATTAGACCAGAATCTATCATTTGTGTGTATGGTTCATTCTTGAACATTGATAATGTCTTAAAAGGGATATATATATATATATATATATATATATATATATATATATATATATATATATATATATATATATATATATATATATATATATATACATATATATATATAAACATATATATATATATATATATATATATATATATATATATATATATATATATATATATATATATATATATAAAAGCATTGTGCACGATACATTTCTTTCTCTTTCGACCAGTATAATACTATTCAAAAGAGAAAGGAGAGAGAAGACGAAAGCCATCAATTTCATTGGGTAAAAGTTATTCATCCATGTCTGTGACCTACATCTGCAGGCCAGACTCTGCTGGCGAAGGGTTGCTGGCCAAATTGCTTTCTGTTTCTGTTGCTTGGTGCGGTGACCTGATTATTATCATTATCATTATTATTGTCATGATTTAGGACATGGATATTAGATAACCACTATAAATATAACAGGATGTTTCAAGGTCTGGCAGTCGTATATAGTTAGCCAATTGTATCGCATGGCAGTTTCCCAATCATCATTTGGTCGGTTGAATATCACCAGTTGATTTAATCGTGTCCTTGAACCATGCTGAAGCCCTAAAGACGTAATTAGATTGAAAGTGAAGGGCTGTTTCTTACGCGTCGAAACTGTTTCTGACAGCATCATCGAACCATGGATAATGCTGCTGCACGTTCCATTGGTGTAAAAAGGACAAATCGGGTTCGTTGTGGAAATTCATGATTGGACCACACCCTTTTGCTATAAGATCGTATGGGATGTAGACGGGCCCATTGAGATGTCTCAACGGTTTATAAATAGATACACCGTTCTGGATTTTTCTTTTTAATAAAACAAATACTTTTTTTTTTGTCTTCCATCCATCACCGTGACCAGAGGAAATACAGTTAAAAGACTTCATTGTATCGGGAGAAAGAATAACGGAATCTGTTTCATTGTCTCTCCCCGAAATGATATGTAGTTTCGCAATTTCTCCTTGGAATTAAGTCACAGTCGTATTCACAGGGGAGGTGTTGTGATAAACCTTATTACCATTAGCCAGTTATGCTTCTTAGGTTAGCCGACAGTGTGTTGATGTCGTAGTGTATCTACACGACTGAAAGCCAAGTATTGTCCCGCTTAGTCGTTGTGAATGCACGATTGTAGAGCAGACGAACATGTAACGGTTGGCCGGCAAAAACGAAGCTTCGCCGTTAAGTCATGAAAGACCTTTTGATAATAGCTAACCTCGGAAGCACTAGCGTTTGAACTTTGCGAACTACCCGAGACGAGCCTTGGTTAAGATGACCCTGTATAGCCATCACACACACACACACACACACACACACACACACACACGCGCATCAGGTGTATCGTCGCAGCATAAGGTCGCACCGTCATGGTCAAAATGATCGTACCGCTGTGGTTTAAAGAGGTTAATTCCTCAGGTCACGGCCGTTCAATCGTTGGTCATTTTCCCGAAGGTTAAGTATCTCTTCTGACATTTACACTTGCGGGCAGACAATCTTGTACACGTTGAAATCTTGAATTGTAAGGAAGAGTGAAAAAGACAATGATTGTCCGAACAACGCAAAATTCAGTGATCGACCGCTCACACCATTACTGTATTTCTTTACGTTTTCTAATCGATAACCCCCCCCATATCCTGGGTACCTTACCCAAACCGTTCGTTGGCCTCTTGCAGCTTGCGAACCTGTGCAAATAAACATGAATAATTCCCGTACACGCCTTCAAGCACTCTTGAAAATGAAAGAGATAAATATTTTGTGAATTTTGGTATATATGAGACTGAGTGAGCGCCTGCGGCGTCAAATGAAATTACTGCAAATAAGCGACCAGCATCGGGAGGGTGCGCGATGGGACGAGCAAGCAAGCAGCAATACCGGGGATTTGCGGTTTCAAAAGATGGCCTTCGAGGGCGGACGCTAGGGATACTAACAATTATTTTTTTTGTTTTTTGGAATTGGGTTCTCACAATTTACTGCCACATTTTATACGTACGCAGTGTTATGACAGTGATTGGAAGCGATTAGATTTTAACCCTGGACTTGCAGATTTAGTTTTTTCTTTTGCTTAATTGCATGGACTGAATCATCGCATAGTGAGGTTAGATTTTGTCATCATGTAATTGACTTTGCTACAAAAAAATCAGGACAGAGCACCCAAGTACAATCATCTAATCGATAGTCATCTTTCTTTCATACTATTCGCCATTTCCCGCATTAGCGAGGTAGCGTTAAGAACAGAG
The DNA here is from genome assembly GCF_036320965.1 of Panulirus ornatus. Lineage (NCBI taxonomy): Eukaryota > Metazoa > Arthropoda > Malacostraca > Decapoda > Palinuridae > Panulirus > Panulirus ornatus. Next base: position 25,582,183 of record NC_092280.1, on the reverse strand, counting down.
GACTGGGCCTTTGAGGGAATATCCTCACCTGGCCCCATTCTCTGTTCCTTCTTTTGGAAAATTAAGAAAGAAAATAAACAACAATATTTTAGCCAATGGCAGAGATATTGTATAGAGGAGAGGGAAAAATTGAATTAGCCTCTGTTGCTTATACCGGATTATTTTTCCCCCCTTTTAAAACAAGTGAAAATTGCTTTGCATGCTTGTGACTGGTTACTGACAAGGCTTGCGAGTCCACTACGAGCCGGATCCGTTCGGTGCTCCTGACCGACCAGTTTGAAAATTATAGATTGAATTTCTCCCCAGCCACTTCAGGCGTGAGGGGACTGACCCACCCACCCACCCACCTATCACAGGTGACGCTCGCTCTGAAACTGTCCTGGTAATACGTGGGAACCTTGTCGTAAAGCGAGTGTTGACGTGCAAGCATTTTTTTTTTTGGGGGGGGAGGGCGAGGGTAAGATTGTTGCTCTTTCTGATATCTTTGTGAAATGGCCTAAAAAAAAAAAGGTCTTTTGTAGATCTTTAACAGAATTAATGTATCTTGTAGAGAATTATGAAATCGTTTCGTATTAGAATGACTGAAGTCGATTCTTTTGTACTTTACATAATGGTTTGAATTTCATAACACGACCGCAGTAAATTACATCCTAATTACATGAGTATTGTTTATACCCAAGATCCATATATATATATATATATATATATATATATATATATATATATATATATATATATATATATATATATATTTATAGTGAGAGCACATGTGGTCATAGAATTATTTTGAACACTTGAAGATGATCAAGATTGGTGTTTAAAACTTGAAGTTACCTTTGGTAGTCGATAGGCCCAGAGCCCAAATAACCAACGAGAGAGAGAGAGAAAAAAAAAAAGAAAGACCATCATGACGTCAATTATTCAGCGAGAGGTCTCAGAACTGCATGGAAGAAAAATAAACAGCCAACCATCAAAACGCCCCGAGTGTGATTCATTTACGTAACATATGGTTTGTTCTCCACTTTCACTTTCCACTGAAAATTCGTGATCGTGGTCGACTAATGACATTCTATTCTTTTTGTTATCATTTCGCAAGTATATTGTCAGTTGAGCTGCGGCGTTCTTGGTGAAACGCCTCCCGCCACCACAGGGATTCTGTGTGAACTTTTGGCTTGACATGTAAAGCGGATTCTTTAAGTCCAGGCCTCCCTCCCCTCTCTCTCTCAGCCGGTAGAATTTAAGCACAGATGCAAGACGGAGAGAGAGAGAGAGAGAGAGAGAGAGAGAGAGAGAGAGAGAGAGAGAGAGAGAGAGAGAGAGAGAGAGAAAAAAAACTTTTGCCAACATGAAGATAACTGAGGAATGTTGTATCGGTACCAACTACTGTTTGATGTTCGTTACATGTCTAGCTGCGTGTGGGACCAAATGACGGGAGATAAAAGTGTTTCAGAATACGTGTCCTGATGATTGGCTTGCGGGAATGGGTCTCGGTAGCCGATGACTTCTGGATGGGCTGTACCTTGCAGGGTTCCCGCGAGGGAGTCAGTCAACAGGAGAGGGAGGCTTGAGGAGGGAGATGAGAGGGGTGAAGAACTATTGTACAGCTCAACGCAGGAGCTTTATTTTCAGAGTCATATTAAACAACGATTTCTCCATGATATATATATATATATATATATATATATATATATATATATATATATATATATATATAGGCAACGTGTATCTAAGCTAACTGGCGGCCAGCCCTCGCAGTGAATGTAATTTTAGTATAGTCTTTTGCGTCAGGAGAGACACCAGCTTTAGTTTATTATCATTATCATCATTATCATTATTATTATTATTATTATTATTATTATTATTATTATTATTAGTATTGTTATTATTGATAGTAATAATAGCAATAGTATTATTAGTCGTAGTAGTAGAAGTTGTAGTTGTGTGAAAAGCAATTGTTGTGACGGTTTCAACAACCATACCAGCGATGGTTAGTAGCAACGTAGGCCTGGCAACAATCATGGCGTCCGTGGCAGTTGCTGTATTGCCTGTAGATACCTCAGCGTCCGAACACAGCTGAGGAATGTCATGGGTTATGGACGAGATGCGTTGAACGGATTCGCCTGGAGATTTCAACGCCTCCAGTAGTTAGCTTCAGTTTGCTGGCGCTACCATTATTTCTGGTCACGGAGGCGCGACGGGTACCGGGAGAAAGTAATGGAATGATAGACATTGTTGGATATTCATAGTCATGGTCATTAGCTGACTTTGTAGGGGTGGGGAGGGGGGGGAGTAGTAGTGCGTCTTGGAGGCATTATGGAGGGGCTTTTGTAGACAGTGTTGGTGTCTTGGAGGCTTTGTGGAGTGGTGGTTATGTATCTCGAAGGCTTTGTGGAGAGTGTTGGTGTGTCTTGGAGGCTTTGTGGAGAGAGTTGATGTATGTCTTGGAGGCTTTGTGGAGATAGCAAGGTGTCTTGAAGGAGAGAGTTGAAGTATTTCTTGGAGGCTTTGCGGAGATAGCAAGGTGTCTTGAAGGCTTTGTGGAGAGTGGCGGTGTGTCTTGGAGGCTTCCGAAGAAAGTTGCAGCAGGCAGGAATATCGGAAACGTGTTAATGAAGCCAGCGGATACGACCAGCTGTTCTCTCCCCCATGTTGAAAACCCTTTTAAGAATTCCACAGTGCGACGGTGCGGCCCTCGAGTATGATGATGGCTTGGCCTCCTTGTCGTCATTATCATCATCATGGTCGTCGTGATCATCCTCATCAACATGATCATCATAATTCTCATCATACAATGATAATTGAGAAGTAAATGGATGGCCGTGATTGAGGTATGTTTTGCCCGTGCCACATCGATCACCGGTGGACGTGGCGTCCTAGCTTCGTCTCTTCGATGTATATCAGTTGATTGTTATATTTCTCTCTTGTTTCTCCCCTGATGATGTGATTCTTACACGAAAGTGCACTTGGGAACTTATCGTGTTTCATTTTCCCCGTGGACTCATAGGAATGTCATGGTGTGTCACTGTAAGTCTCCAGTAAGGCAGTGATAACACACTTTTAGACACAATCGTGAGTACTTCTGTGGATAACGAGGGGGCTGTTGACATGCAATATATTCATGAAGCTACCGCGCCCCTTGACTTACCTGGGAGTGCATGATCTTGAGCATGTTCGTCAAGTGGAGGCCAGTATTAAGGGACGACCTTTACTGCTGGCTGGCGTTGTGGTCGGTTATGAGTGAAGCATCTACGCTCCTTTTCTAGAATCACTTGATTATTATTATTATCATTATTATTATTATTATTATTATTATATTATTATTAGTAGTAGTAGTAGTAGTAGTAGTAGTAGTAGTAGTATCATTACTGTTATTGTTGTTATTATTATTATTATTATTATTATTATTATTATTATTATTATCATTGTTGTTGTTATCATAATTAGTGTTATTATTATTCTTATTATTATCATTATCACGTGTTTTATTTGTACTGTATTTTGTTTGAATTTGCTTCGAATCAATACGTGTTTGATTTCTCGATTGCTTTCTTCAAAGATATGTCGTATTCTTGATATAGGATATCCAGAGAAAGTTTAAACCTGTATATGTATGTGACACTTTTACAAGAGTCGCGTGACGCCTCGAGCCCACAGCGAGCCAGCACCGTTTTCTGATGCACAGAAAACGAAAGCATGGTGCCATATATATTTCTCTTAAATGGAAATCAGTGGATATGAATACGACAGCCACTGAATCACCTTATAATCCCGCAAATGTATACCTGTGAGAGAAATATGACTGCTCTTTCGGTCATGCCGTGATGAACATGACAATTTATGACACTTTTTGTGAGTCCAAACAACCAGCCAGCTGACCAAACAGCTCACTCATCCCGCGGCGCTTGGGTGCAGGCCTCTCTCTCTCTCTCTCTCTCTCTCTCTCTCTCTCTCTCTCTCTCTCTCTCTCTCTCTCTCTCTCTCTCTCTCTCTCTCTCACTGATTTAGTGCACCGCTACTCCATCCAGCAGCCCAGTGAAACTTCACGGTGGCGGAGGAGAAGAAGCGGGAAGTTGTCACACGTCGTTGGCTGCACTGTGAGGAGGGCAATAACAGGACTCTCGTAAAGTGTAAACAAACGGCGGAGACGCGATGACCTCTGGCGTTCGTTCCCTTACGCGACCGAAAGTGGTGACGCCCATGATAGCCGCGACCTCTTGTCTGCACCTAAACATTTTTACTTTTTTACGTTCACGTCCTCAACAGCCGAAAAATGATCATTATCATTTGAATAAAGTTTCTGGAATTTGAGGCTGCAATCTTCCTACACTGAAACTTGAGATTGAGGATCCAGTTTACTGTCGTCTGAAACCGAACACCCTACTACTACATTGCAGTTCGGAAGCGAAGATCCCGCCCTGGACTGAGGAAGAAGATGGTTGGCGGGGGAGGGCGTCAGTTGGCGGTGGCAGGTAGGTTTCTACCAGATGAAAGCTGGCGGAAGGGCGCATCCCTCCGGCCCCCTCAGGGGCGGCTGGCTGGCCACCCGGCACACCAGAGAGTGGACAACCCAGCCCCAAGTTACCGGACCCACGATTTCTACGCCGTGTAAAAGTAGCGCTTTTACTGAGCTGTTGGTTTTAGAAATTTTGACGATATCTCTTACATTTAGATAAGTTTACTTTTTGCTTGCGTTTAGAAATGAATACGAGAATTGGCTGTCGTCTTAAATTGCGACAGAATTTTTTTTTATAGAAACGTATTTGATTTGAGCTGTGTTAGTACAGCCTATCGTGTTGAGACGACTCCTCGCCGTTTCCCACAACAGGCGTGTATGGTCGTATAACCATCCTGAATAATTGAAGATGTTCAAGATATTTTTTTGTCTTTTCCGATTGGTAGTTATGGCGGAGTCGGTCTTAACGACCCCTTCGGGTGATTGACAGTCCTCAACCCCAACCCACCAACAGACCATCATGGCTGGATTACTACTACTGTAGTCTTATTGAAGACCCCAGTCCAGACCTCAAGATCCTAATGATAGTTTTAAAACATGACCCTTAAGAAAAACGCTCAGGCCTCCTCGAGATTTACCGTACAGGGAAGGATCATTATCTGCTGTGTGTGTGTGTGTGTGTGTGTGCTGCTTCGTCTAGCACACGTCACCCACCAGGGCCGAGGCTGTTCATACGTACCGTCACCCGGCTGTTGCTGGTGGATCCTGCCGCCTCCGTCGTCACCAGCAACACGCAAGAACATCGCCAGTAATCACATCTGCAGCGACCGCCATCAGCGCTTGCTCCCGTCCGCTCACCCGTCTACCCATCAGGAATCCACCTCTACATCATCCTCCACCAACACCACTTTCCCCCTACCTCCACCACGAGGGGTTATCTACCACCGCTACCACGACCACTTTCACCAATTTACTCGCCAGAGCTACCCCGACCGCGTCTACCTTCGCCACCGTCAGATCCCCTCCTCAACCCTCCCACCCACACCATCGACAAGTCTCTCCTCTCTCTCTCTCTCTCTCTCTCTCTCTCTCTCTCTCTCTCTCTCTCTCTCTCTCTCTCTCTCTCTCTCTCTCTCTCTCTAAGCCGCCCCATCACCACCGTCACCGCCAGCAGTATGAACTGGTCTGCTCTGTTTATGCTTCGACGTGACACCACCGACCCTCGCCAGCATGACACTCAGCATCCACTCTCAACGCGCACACACACACACACACACACAAACACACCGGGTTACTTGCAAGAACGAGTTCACCCGCCTCCTCACCCCAGCCCCGTTGGAAACTCATGTAACCTTCCTCATATATATATATATATATATATATATATATATATATATATATATATATATATATATATATATATATATATTCCAAAAGAGGAACAGAGAAAGGGCCCAAGTGAGGATATTTCCTCAAAGGCCCAGTCCTCTGTTCTTGACGCTACCTCGCCAAAGCGGGAAATGGCGAACAGTATGATACAATACAATACAATATATATATATATATATATATATATATATATATATATATATATATATATATATATATATATATATATATGTATGTATAAGGGGCAAATGAACAGAAAGGGCGTTGGTCCTCCCATTTCCCATACTTGTCTTTCTTTCTCTCTCATCAAATCAAGGTTTTACGTTAATCTTCCTTGTCTTATTCTTGCCAGGGTTTTCATGGCGACATATTGTCCAGACTCGCCAGGTGAACACCCCGTCTTGCTGGTTGACCCTCCCGCCTCCTCAGCCCTCCTCACCCGCGTCGCCCGCCGGCGGCCGCTGGGAGCTTTGCCCAGACTGTAGATTGTGGTTGTTGGTGGCCCTTCTCACTCGAGGGCTCGCCCCCCAATTCCTGTGAGCTGAGAGAGAGAGAGAGAGAGAGAGAGAGAGAGAGAGAGAGAGAGAGAGAGAGAGAGAGAGAGAGAGAGAGAGAGAGAGTTAAGATCTGGGACGCTCCGATGTGCTGCTGAGTACGTGTTCATTCCATCGTCGTCCAGCACGTCTTCCTCGGGCCAATTTTGTCTGTAAGTCATGCGGCGCGACGCCTGCGGGTTACAGTGCGGGCCAAAAGGCTAAAACAACGCAGAAGGCATTGTGCTGTATGAACTTTTGACCACCTATGTCGGAGCGTTCTGTGTCGTGAACGAAGAAAGAAATGACCATTAGATGGATGGGACGTAGCTTTGTTCTGTCGACGCGTCGGAACCTCGCAACAATATATATAGAGCGGCTGGGAGGTGTGGAATGCTACATACAACACAGGGAACCCTTACAACGTCTCGGAACGTATTTGATATACACACAACACGAGAGGGCGACGTTGGAACACAGCAGCTGGGAGACAATGAAATACTGTAAACATGTCTTGGAACGTTTTTTTTTTTTTCTTATTACAAATCACGGAGGAACCTCGTGAGCGCTTCGTCAGGTACTGGAGACCTTCGAACGTTTTTTCTGCTACTACACTAGTGAAGCTAAGGGCGCGTGTGTGAAATATTAGGCACGCCAGGGACACAATGCGGATCTGCTACAACCTTCATACCTCAAGTCTTACGTAAAAGCAAACTGTACACTCCATTATATCACAGAAGTTATGCATAGACGTGTTTTCATCCGAGGAATGAGTTTGCACGGGTCTCCTGCGTGCGTTACAGTCGTCCAGAATTCCAGGTAGCCACCAGCTCTCTGGTATGTAAAGCAGTAATGTACTGTTTTGGTAATACTGTATCCCAGAGGCACAAAGGCAATTTGGTATTTCCTGAGTGTTTTGTGACGACCACCAGAAGAAGAAGAGGTTACTTTGGACCTGTCATATTCTGAGGAGGATGACAGTGTTATGGCAAGTCGGTTCTCGGACTGTCCCACGCCTCTTGAGCTGTCATTCGCGTAGTGTTTTGATCTTAGGATAAACCATGTGTATTTTTACCTTTGCGATTGGCGTTTGCCTGGGACATTATCCGCGCGGGTGTTGCGCGGGAGAGACACGCACTCAAGGTGTTGAGTGGTCCCTGGGCTGTCATTTGATCACTGTCTCCATCGCATTAGCTCCAAAGGAACGCCCCAGGATGGCTAAAGTTCGCAGTTAACTTGGAGGCTTGGAGGTCTTGCTGTGCCTGGCCCAGCCTGGCGAGGGAGGTGAAGGGAAGGAGGTACTGAGTAACTTTTTTTTTCTCTCTCTCTCTCTCACTCACTCTCAAGAGGTTGTCGTCCTTGAGGAAGTGTTGCCTCTCGCCGTGTTAAATCTCGACACGCAGTTCTAGGCCCCCACGCACCCCACACACACACACACACACACACACACACACACACACACACACACACACACACACACACACACACGTAACACCTATGTCCTGATGCCTCAGAGGGTCACGCAGGGTGAGAGAAATGACATGCATATTAGAAATGTTTAACGAGTTCTTCGCCGTCCGCAGGCTCTTAACATTGTACCGTCTCGTTGACTGTATTCGATTCAAGGATATTTCCCCTTCACTTTCAAATGCATGTGGGGAACGAGGAGTGGGAGTGAGTCTGCGTTGTGCAGTGAGCAAGGGAGTTGCTGGAAGCAGAGAGGCTGATGCTGGGGGGGTCACGGAGGGGTTGCTGCTCTTGCCGCAGGCCTGAGGGAGGGACGATTGACTAACCCACAAAAAAGAAAAAAAAAACCGCAGCAGAGCACGACACTTCTCGTGACAAGCCAGGGCCTGGGTGGGGTGGTGTGTCAGCCCTGAGAGTCAGACCCTCTGCTGTGTCAGCCCTATACGACACCCTACTGTGTCAGCCTTGACACAGTCGTACTCAGCCCCCCCTAAAACTATAAGCCTCATGCCTTTGTGGTGATGAGAGCGCTGCGGGAGGGCGCCACTGCTCCTGTTGAGGTAATCATGTTGGGTCAGAGTTACCGTACGTGATGTATAAAGAATTCTGCAATTGGGGTTAGGAAAGTCTCCTCCACAAGACGCTGAGGGAGTGTCGCGCTCCTACCTGCCACTCTCCACAGAGAAGACACGCAGACGGACCATTCTATCCACCCCCTGGTTCTTTTAGACCTGGGAAGATTGGGTTTTTGTCCGCGCCAGTTTCTAGAAGAAGCTAATGGCACCGTAGTTTGGTGATTATTTCATTATTTCATTACCTAACAGCCGTGGCAGAGAAATGACACCCTTGGCCAGGAAATGAGTTGGAGCAAATCAAACACGTCTGGAAGGTTAACCTGCCGGGTCTTCGTCGAATGACCTTTTGACTCAGCCATTTCCTTCTGCCGTCCTTACCACAATATATATATATATATATATATATATATATATATATATATATATATATATGTGTGTGTGTGTGTGTGTGTGTGTGTGTGTGTGTGTGTGTGTGTGTGTTGCGTTATCGTGAGTGTTTCTTAGTATTGTCGTTATTATCTTGCATATCTTGGAAGCAAGACTGCCCCTTATCAGGAAGCCAAGATATAACACCCCCTCCCCCCCCTTTCCCGTCTAACGACGCCTTGAACACGGTGTGAGAGCGACGGTGTGTGACCTTAGAGCAGAACGGTACGACCTTTTCTGGGCACGACGTACGGGGTCTTAACGACGGTACGACTTTTGAGCATGTACGACCTTTAGGGTTGGGGGGAGGGAGGTTGATTGATGGCCTGGCCTTCGGTCTGACCCCTGATGGTCATGTCAGGTCTAGAGGGCCAGCCCCAGTCATCACTGATACCCGTGGGTCGTACCGTCTCGCTCAATGGGGTCGTACCGTCTCGCTTAAGGGTCGTACAGTCTCGCTCAAGGGGTCGTACCGTCTCGCTCAAGGGGTCGTACCGTCTCGCTCAAGGGGTCGTACCGTCTCGCTCAAGGGGGGTCATTCCGTCGTGCCCAGAGGTCGTAACCGTCGCACGCAAGGGGTACAACCAACACCGTGAAGGTTCAGCGTGAGGTACGTGTGTGTGTGAGTGCATGACTTGCCGACAGTTACCCCGGGAGGGAGGCTGCATGCTCGCTCCCTGACCTTCTTGCCACCCTCTCTTACCCCCACCAACCACTCAGTTACCTCACCCTCGTATATTCTCATATTTCATTCAGTACATATAATTCCTTTCCAAAGGTATTCGATTACTCTTAAGGTTTCAGGAACGCGCCTTGAGTCTGAAGATTGTGTGGTCGAGGACTTTCGGATACGTTTTTTATAATCTTTATTTATCTATTCTTTTTATGCTCGTATCCTGTTGAGCCGTTAATCAGGGGCGTGTCATGGGTCGAATTCCTTCAGGGGGATGGATAAGAACCTAATCTATAGTATAAGGCGATTTTGTTCTTATTGTGAGAGGAGAGTTGTGATATTTCCGCTCAAGAGCAAGAAATTTTTTTACTCGTTTCGATGGTATCTTATTAAAGAAAACGGAGGTTGTCGAATAGAACAACGGTGACTCAAGGGTTGGTGGTGGTGGTGGTGGTGGCGAGCAGACGTCGTGAAATTAAATGTTGGTTTGAGGGCATGCATCCCGCCCACGGCCATCCCAAGGAGAACCAAGCGATTGCTCGAAAAATCGTGCTGCGTGAGCGCAACGGGAGAAACACAAGGGAGCTTTCCTCCAGTCACCATTATCGGTGAAGTGAAAAAATATATATATATATATATAATTTGCCGTTGTCACAGTGGCGTCATTGTTACCAGTTCGTGAGACTCAGACGTCTGAGAACTGGGGAGGACTGAGGGGTAATTTAATGCGTCATGAGTGAGTAAACAAAGAGGGAGGGAGGGAACAACATGTCCAGTGGCTAGACATTTGAGCGGGAGAAGGCGAGGAATGGGGGCCATACCCCGGACCTCCCCAGCTTTGAGTCATCGTTGCGCCCACGTCTCGCCGCCCACGTGCATCTGTTCGTCCCGCAGGTGAAGTTAATCTTCTAAAAACCCAATAACATTGGAGATGATTGACGAATTGGACTCGATATACGAGAGTATTGTTGCTTTAAATACTGCCTTCGTATAACGACGCCCGTGTTGCACTTGCTAGGTAGGAACAGCTTCACTGGGACGTGGTCGCGCGTCTTTTCCAAACGCTACATTCAAGGGAGGGGGGCGGCCAGCATAACCCTCGGGCGTCCGCGCGGCGGGCCAGTCCTCCACTCCGCCTACCCCAGTAGTGTGACAGATCTGTGGCCGTGTGGCGTCCCTCTGCCGCCGCTTCACCATGTACCACCACCCCTGAAATGATACGGTTCTCGGCCTCTCACCAGCCACGTTGAGGGCTTGATCGAAGGCGAGAGCTCGAGTGCCATAAGAGCCGTATATACGAAACGTCTGGTAATATGCCATGCTCAAAGGCACAGACGGAGAGCGTCCAGCATGAGGTTCCACGGGAGGTAAGTTCCTCTGAGGTTGTGTCACGACACGCGACGGTGGTGCTCTGAGGCCTTTGGTCGTCCCCGCTCCCCCTACACACGACCAGACACGCCCGAGCTACGCCAGCTGGGGTGTGTATGTGTGTGGGTGTTACGAAAAACGAGCCGCCCATCCTGGCAAGCTTACCTGATGTAGTCGCAAAGTCTGGCCAGCCTCTGAGTACACACAATACAGCCTCTGTGTGTGTTTGTGGCCGCGTGATGTATGGCCACGTTATGTGAGACGACACTGTTGCGTGGCCCTCATTGCGTGCGTGGCCATGAGGTGCGAGGATATGCCTCTTGGCCAAGTTGTGTGTGGCCATGTGGTGTGAGGATATGGTTCACGGCCAAGTTACGTGAGGATATGGTTCTTGACCAGGTTGTGAGTAACTATGTGGCATGAAGGTACACGGTGTATGGCGACCAAGAGTGAAGACTTGGGTTTGGCCAGGTTGATTATGTAACACCTGCATCCCTTTCACTGCACTCCTACAGCTTCAAGTCTGCGCTACGATCAGTAACAGGGAAAGGATGGACTCCTCTGGAGTGAGGTGCTCCTCGACACGATCCTTCGTCCATTGACAGCCTCGTCAGAAGTAGACTTTTCACACGCGGCGTAACCGCAATGCAAGCGGTATCCGGGAACGCCCTTGTGCCCGGGTGATACAAGGATACATGGTGCGTGTTCAAGTGTTGTGGTGATACATGGTATGTGGTTCAGCTCTGTGTGGCCTCGAGACCAGAGGCAAACGTCCTCAGAACGTAAAATCCCATGGGAGGAAAAGGGTCCATGAGCCCCACACGCTTCGTGATGGAATGACACGTCTTTGTTTTCATCAAGACGGCTTGAGCCGGAGTGAGGTGGTGTGCGCTGTGACAGTTGTATGTTGTAAGAAAAAATAAAGCCATTACTCTTTTCTTGTGAAGCAAAAATGACCTTTAGTGTGTGTGTATGTGTGTGTGTATGTGTGTGTGTGTGTGTGTGTGTGTGGGTGGGTGTGTGCAACTAACCACAGTTGTATTCTTGATATATGTTTCTGTATTGCGACTAATTTCGTAATCTTTCCGTAAATGGAAAATTATCCTTATTGTTTGGAACCCACAAAACTTGACTTCTTCTTTTGATATGTAAAGTCTTTGTTTGGTGACCAAACCTTCTTGATTACCATCAGCCATTTATACTATAACACTGTCTCCCTGGAGATCTATTGCCTCAGTTTTTTATTTTTTCATGATATTTAAGACGGGACGGTTCACTGAACACCCTAAACATAGCCTGGATTCGAACCCGGGCGGGCCCGTGCGTGATTCATGGTCAGCAACGCCAACCTAAACACCACGGAAGCATAATGAGGGCTTTCGTTGCGCTTGTGATATAATATGCACGCCTTATTTCCTGGATATAGGAATTGTATTCTCATTTCTAGCAGTCCTCTTGTTAGCCAGTTCCTCCTACACTGCCAGGTACCACCATTAGTTGCCGGTTTTACAGCACACACTCTTACGTTCTTCAAGCATTCCACCCCTCACCCCTGGCCCCTCCTCACATACCTGGTAACCACTAGTATTACTGCCTCGTTCCCCAGGTCCCTCCTCACATACCTGGTAACCACTAGTATTACTTCCTCGTTCCCCTGGTCCCTCCTCACATACCTGGTAACCACTAGTATTACTGCCTCGTTCCCCTGGTTCCCTAGATCCATACTTGTACCACTGTACCGTTGACCACCTAGTATCCACTAGTATACCACAGCTCCACCACCTAGTGCCTACCAGTACCACTACCTCACCATACATTGCCCACTAGTACCACTGTCTCTCCACCACGTACCCACTGTTACCACTACCTCACTACCATATCTCCACTTCCAGTAGCGACTCTGGTGTAGTAACGAGGCATTTGGTCTAACAACGAGTCGTGTTATGGATTAATGAGTTGTCACGTGATGTATTAAAGAGTGTCATGATGTATTATCAGGTGTCATGTGTAATAGTATCGAGTGCCATATGTACTGTGGTAAAGGGTGTCATGTGCTGTGGTAACGGGTGTCATGTGCTGTGGTAAACGGGTGTCATGTGCTGTGGTAACGGGTGTCATGTGCTGTGGTAAACGGGTGTCATGTGCTGTGGTAACGGGTGTCATGTGCTGTGGTAAACGGGTGTCATGTGCTGCCATATTAACGAGCGACCTCCCTCCTCTTCCTCCTGCAGGATGCCGCCGCCGCCGCCCGCGCACCTCCAGATGGTGGAGGGCAGCGACCCGGAGTTTTCTGACGACGAGAACAGCCCACTCAACCAGGACATCTATGGTGGCAGGTACGTGCCTCCCTCAACCGTGTTTGGCTCTCTCTCTCTCTCTCTCTCTCTCTCTCTCTCTCTCTCTCTCTCTCTCTCTCTCTCTCTCTCTCTCTCTCTCTCTCTGTATAAATATAAACCTATCGTGTGTGTGTGTGTGTGTGCCTCAGTCGCGTTCTGAGGCCTTACCTTAGGGGGGGGGGTGTGGGTCGGTCTGTGTGTACCTCTGTGTCACCCTAGTGTTGTTCTCTGTCGCTCAGAAGCCCACAAGGGTTTAAGAAAAAGAGATTTCGAGACGATTCCGCTGTGGACACGCTCACTCTCCGCCACGAGTTCTTTTTCCCATGGCTGCCAGGGCAGCTCATGTTCATCTGCATACTTATAAGCCGTGATTTCCCCCGTGGTGATGGACCAATTAACATTCCGTCCGTTGTCCGTCTTCCGTTCTCTCTCTCTCTCTCTCTCTCTCTCTCTCTCTCTCTCTCTCTCTCTCTCTCTCTCTCTCTCTCTCTCTCTCTCTCTCTCTCTCTACGTCGAGGGAATGGGAAGAGTGTGTGCCTATGTGTGTGTGGGCTGCCAGGCGAGAGTGTGTGGGAAAGTGCGTAGGTAGCTACGTGAGTGTGTGTGTGTGTGTGTGTGTGTGTGTGTAGGGTGGGGGAGTGCGTGGGTGGCTAGGTGAGTGTGTGCGAGAGTGGTAAAGTGCGTGAGTGGCCAGGTGAGTGTGTAGAGTGCGTGACTGGTGCGTCGTCACTGTCCACCTCCTCGCTGTAATTTTCCCAGGCCTATTTTCCTCCTCCTCCTCTGCTTTTGAACCCACTGTATACCTACTGTATTACTGTATCTGCCGCTGATGTATTTACTACACTACTGTATTTCTTGTGCACATATTAGCTAGCTCTAAATCTGCATTTGTACTGTTATTTCATATTGAATTTGGCATATCTGTTGCAGTATTGCATCTACTGATTCCTTTTCATTCTGTAGTGTTGTATCACAGCTGTAGGAACTATTGTATTTCTCCACGCAATGCTCCTCCTTGCCTGGACACTATCTTGCTCAGTAATCCTTTGTTTACCTATTGTATTACTTTGTTTACTCATTGTATAAATGTAGTACAGAATGCATTGCATTTGTAGTGGTGATGTATTACTGCTTTCACCGCTTGTTCTGTATGTGTGCTGATCACTTACATAGATACTTTATCTAGTTAGTGTAGTGCTATATCAGTGCTTGACCAGCTGTTGTATCTTACTATATCCACCGCTTATACAGTGATTGTATCATCATATCCACCGCTTTTATATCTATTGAATCATTCCATCAACTGTTCCTGGCGCAGCCTCACTAACGTGGAAAACGGCGATCAAGCATGAAACAAAAAAATAATTTTCACCGCTTTTTCGTTTTTTTTTTTCTTACTAAAGTCGTCAAGAATATTAATGTTTTGAAAAAGAATTTGTCAGAAAAAATTGAGGCTTTAGTCTTCATCATATTATTCATTAGGTAATAACAGAGAGGCATATCATCATCTAACAGAGTTTCTCCACCAGTTTCTCCGTCAGTTGCTCCATCAGTTTTCTCCCAGGGTTTCTCCGTTAGCGTCTCATCCTGTACCTCTCCGCTCGTTTCTCCATGCCGTCGGGGAGCGCCGCTGGGCTGGGCTCCGCGTATTTCCGTTATCAGATAAGACAGTGTGTGTGTGTGTGTGTGTGTGTGTGCTGCATGAGGGTTATGGGGGTGGCGACAGACACGGCGATAAGGAGGAAGGCTGTGCTGATAAGGGAGAGAGAGAGAGAGAGAGAGAGAGAGAGAGAGAGAGAGAGAGAGAGAGAGAGAGAGAGAGACGCTGTGTCCTGCTCTGTGTGTGTGTGTGTGTGTGTGTGTGTGTGTGTGTGTGTGTGTGTGTGTGTGAGGCTCAATGAAGGACAGATTCGTCGATGGTTCTTCGTCGGTCAGCAGCCGCAGGGGCTGAGCTGCCCTGGGTACTTGTGTGTGTGTTTGTGTGTGTGTGTGTGTGTGTGTGTGTGTGTGTGTGGACTGAGGGGAACCCACCTGCTCCGTCGCAGGATAGATCCCCAGATCAGGGCGGGGGGGTCATGTCGCAGGCCAAGAGCGTCAGGGACAACGAGGGTCGGGTGGCCACACGTCGGCAGACCCAGGGGTCATCGGGACCTCACGGATTGAGGAGCCCGAGGTCGGAGGATCCCGGATAACGCACTTGCGACCCGGAACGTTAACTGTAGCCACCCGGGACTCGTAGCGACCAACAGGAGCACCGTCTGTCCCCCTTGCGACGCGTCGCCTGTAGCGCAGGTATCCCCGTCCGAGGGGGAGTTTTGGAGGACGGAAACCAGCCGTTTGATCTTAGAATTATCATGTAGTAAGTCGTCACTTTACTACAGGGAAGCTTCAATGGTTGTTTGAATGGAGATAAGCGAGTAGATTACATGATAGCGGTGACAGGAGAGAGAGAGAGAGAGAGAGAGAGAGAGAGAGAGAGAGAGAGAGAGAGAGAGAGAGAGAGAGAGAGATAGCGTACGCCATACGGTAGAAGAGGCCGCTCAAATGAGACCACAACACCCTCCCTACATCTAACTCACTGTATGTCTCTCACTCACCCATTGGCACTCTCCAGACGTGTCTAATCACTTTATAAAGGTCTCTCGTCGGACCAGCGTTTACCTCAAAGGTCGGGCACAAAGGTACGTCACCAGACGGGTCGGTGCTCAGCACCTGCTCAGCCCCAGGAGAAAGGTACCGTACCTCACCGTCCACGGGGCGAAGCCAACCTTGGGAGAATGAAACTTCCTTTCGTCATACGTGAAGTTAACAGAAATCGTCGCGTGTCGTGTTGGACACGAGAGGAAAGCTCTGTACTGCGTTGACATCCTGTCATTGAAGGTAACACGTATGAATAACAATGTAATCCTGGTGAAGGTGAGACACGAACCGCTGTGTAGCCCTGGTGAAGGTGAGGCATGAATAACTGTATATCTCTGGTGAAGGTGAGATGTGAATAGCTGTGTAGCCCTAGCGAAGGTGATACACTGACAGCTATGTAGCCCGGGTGAAGGTGATATATGAATAGCTGTGTAGCCTTACTGAAGGTGACACACGAATAGCTATGTAACCCTGGTGAAGATGACGTATACAGGCAGCTCTGTAACCTTAGTGAGAGTCGACTGGGGATCGTACCACCGTGCCCATGGTGCTACGAGGATCGTACCACCGTGCCCATGGTGCTACGAGGGTCGTACCACCGTGCTCATGGTGCTACGAGGGTCGTACCACCGTGCTCATGGTGCTACGAGGGTCGTACCACCGTGCCCATGGTGCTACGACCCTCGTAACACCGTGTTCATGGTGCTACGAGAGTCGTACCACCGAGTTTGTGGTGCTATGAGAGTCGTACCACCGTGGTCATGGTGTTACGACCGTCGGACAACCGTGCTCATGGTGCCACGACCCTCGTACCATCGTGCCCATTGGTGCTACGAGGGTCGTACCACCTCGCTGGAGGTATGTTAAGGTCTTGGCCAGAAAGTACACCGGCTTGCGATAAGAGCTTTTGTGACGTAAACCGTCACGAGTGATAAGATATGAGCGCCTTCCTACTGGGGCGCTCCGACGTGTGACGACCACGCTTAGCCAGGGATTCGCTGGGTTTAAAGGTCAAGTCAGGAGATCTCGTGGTTTCAGACATATCAAAATCCTGCTTACTTGGTGTACACGACCGTACTACCATTAGCCCTCAAAGAAACGACCCTTTAAGCACAACGGTACGACCGTTTGAGCACGACGGAACGAACCCCTTAAGCACGATAGCATGGCTTTCTGAACACGACGGTACGACATTTTGAATATGATGTCTTGGCCTTTAACCTAACTTAAGCGTCGAGTCAAAGCCAGGTCATCATAACCAAAGTGTCGTATCGTCGCGCTCAAGGGTCGTTCCGTCGTAGTCTAGGGTCGTGCCGTCGTACGCAAGGGGCTTAAAGAGGCCTCGTCTTGTGTTATTTCAGTTCGTTTCCTGCATTAAATGCAACCAAACCTTATGGAATTATAATTAGCCTTTGACCCATGGTTATAATAGGGCTAGGATATATAATATTAATTTCTTATATATGTCATTATAAGCCCCACCGAGAGACTTAATACATACACACGTTGATTTGACATTCAAATCATGCGTTCCCCGGAATGCGATCCATTCTAATAGTGATGAAATCTGTCGCAAAATAGTAAAGATACCCCTATGCCTCCGTTTTCCTCTGTCACAGAGAGTTGCGCAGTAAAATTAGTCTTTTTGATACTTTATAAAAATCGTCGTCATTGTCAGAAATTATGGAGAGTACTGAAGCTTTTTATCATCTTTTTATAATTCCTGTAAGAGATTCATATACGCCGTTAGGAATGTCTTCTCTTATAAGAAAAATCCGTGTCGATTTTTTTTTTATCATAGCTTTTGTAATCCAACGTAAGTTATTCCCTAGCCAATATTTAATATTTATTCACATTTTTTTTTTTTTTTACCACATGTGTACCGCAAGGACACCACAGCTTCCTGGCAACATCCAGGCCCCACGGAGCTTTCCATGGTTTACACCCCGGACGATTCACAAATGCCCTGGTTCAGTCCATTGACAGCACGTCGATCCCTGTATATAAACCACATTGTTCCAGCTCACTCTGTCCCATGATGCACGCCTCTCTCTCTCTCTCTCTCTCTCTCTCTCTCTCTCTCTCTCTCTCTCTCTCTCTCTCTCTCTATCTATCTATCTATCTATCTATCTATCTATCTTTTTCGTGGTTGTTGACATCATTGCTTGCTCTCTGCCTGCTGCACGGGTCGATTGAAACAGGTCGTGACGACCCTGCCACACATAGTGTGCCCAGCTGATGGACACTCTCGGTACTCACATCTCTCTCTTATATAGCAGAGTTCTGTTGCCGCAGCTGCTGCACCGTGGACATGTGTAGATAACTGAGTTCTCTTGTCCCAGCTGCTGTGCACTTGATACATTTATCTGAGATGATAAAAAAGTTCAGTTAACCCAGATGTTGCAAGGTTGGTACTCTCGTTAGATAACAGGAGTTCTGTTGGCCCAGATTTACGTCTTGAATTCAATGTAATTATTGTGCCTATATCTTATACGGATTTAAATGAAAATAATGATAATGATAATAATGATAATGATAATAGTAATAATGATAATCATCATCATCATCATCATAATAATAATGATGATAACAATAGTAATGATAATAATGATAAAATAAATCGATACATCTTGAATGCTAGTCACAAATAGGCCAATGATAATTGCGTGAATTTGGAATAAGGATTTGAAGTGTAAGTCTGTAATGGTGGCACGTTCCCCTCGCCCTGTCTTACCAAGACAGGAGGTTCTATTGGTCACCTTGAGCACGACGGTATACGACCCCTGGGCGCTACGGTACGACCCTTGGGTAAGATGGCCTTTAGCCAGACTGTCTGAGGTTGGGCCAATCAGGCCAGCCCGACCATACCCGAGAGGAGTCGTACCGTCGTGCTCAAACAGGGACCGAGACTGTTGCATCTTACCATCGTAACCACGACGTAAGACCGTCGCAAGACTTCGAGTAACAACCTACTGACGGCGAGGAGGGAAGAGGAGGTGGAAGAAGATGGGCTTCACCTTCCCACTGTGTGAGATTACACACAGGCCGGCCTCTGTCTTTCTGTCTCGAGCGCGTGCCGCCCACCGCCCACCACTCGTAGAAAGTCGCCTTTGGGGAGACCAGCTGACGAAAGTTGTGCGGAACCCGTCCGTTGGCGTTGAGATTTAGAACACTGCCGACGCGGGTTTATTGTCTTCTATCACGCTCCGGGCGGACAAAGAGGGAGGTTATGAGAGTGGGTGCCATTGCCACCGTTGTCCGCTGTGCTTGTGTCGTGTGTTATAATGCCCTGGGCCACTTGTATCATGACGCTGGGGTGTGCGGGAATAGTTTAAAGAGAGTTATCGTGCCGTAAGCAACGCAGGATTCACTGTGTTTACCTTGATATGCTCAGCAGTTTTGGGTCACGATCGATAATGCTCACGACCGCGAGGGAAATGGGACTCGGGTTTCACTTCGCGTTAATGTCCTGAAGATGTTTGTAGGTGGGATTATAATGATAATGTTTAGTCGTTTGTAAGGTCGTTGTCTCCGTGCTAATGTACACCGTGTTGTTGTCGGGGGTCATTATAATGCTTCCGTACGTGGATTCGGCGTTGGGGATGTGCGTCCCCCGTTTGAAGATGGGGATCTGGATCGTAGATGGGTTTCCTCACCGTCACCTCCGCTGGTGACGCCCTCTGGCACACAGACCCGGTGAAGATGGGGCGCGGCGCCCTGAAGGGTCTGGTGATAGATGGACTTCACCGTCGTTGTTTCGAATCAGTTGCGCGATGGTTAGGGTACACGATTACTCCTTGATGATGGTCCTGAATAGATAGATGACTGTGGGTGAGGGAGGGCCACATCTCATTTTGACTTAGAACCAGAGAGAGAGAGAGAGAGAGAGAGAGAGAGAGAGAGAGAGAGAGAGAGAGAGAGAGAGAGAGAGAGAGAGGTTAATAGGGAGATTAGCTTAGCCGATGTGGGTGAAAGTTTGTCGAGATGTTAATTGTGAGGAATCTAGCTCACGGCAGGTTATAACCCCGTGTCTTACATGAAATCATAACCTTTTACGACTGATTTTAACTCTCCTGTTACAGATTAGAACGGACTATCATAACTTCATAGATTATAACGTTATAACTTCATACGGCCGATCTTACATAACCCTCAGTGTGTTAGATTAGTTGATCTTAACTTCATACGGGAGATTATAACCCTCTTATGGATTAAAACAACCAACCCTCTCTCACCTACCCACCCACCACATGACGGTGATCGCGCCGTCGATAATGGCCTCGTCCGGCACGAAGAGTAGGTCACCCACACAGAAAGATCTCTTTAAAAGTGTTGCGCGTCCTTAACCTGAATGTGTATGGCATGCGCGGAGCGACGCGTTGCCGTGCCGCGTGCGGGTGGCGGGGGGTGGTCTTGTGCGGGGGAAGTCATTCCACGATGGAATTTGGGGCTTATTATTATTCTTCCTCGAGCCACATATGTGCTCTGGACGCGTCCATCAACAAGGTATAAATGGAGGATAGATATTTCAGTAGACATGAAAGATCTCTATTACCCCTTATACACGGAGGGGTATCGCGTTTTATTACATAGGTATATATATATATATATCTTAAGAAACATGAATATTTTTGCTATACCAGCCCCTCCACAAGATGATAGCATACTCCCAGATGGCTATATTTAGCGCCCGTGAGGTATAACATGAAGGTATAAATGGCAAGCGTTTATGCGCGAAGATACTGTTTACTGAGTAGGGCAGGCAGGACCGATTAGGAACACAAAGCTTATCGTAAAGATCTCGTACGTAAATTACTGTTGAGAGTTAATCTCTGGAATCTTTAGATAAGGCGAAGGTGGTGACAGAGTCATCGTGACTGGTAGGTGGAGGAGGACGGGTGGGTGGGGTAGTGGGTGGTAATGGTAGGAGGAGGAGAAGGGGTGGGTGGGGTAGTGGGTGGTAACACTAGTAACACTTGTGTAATGTCTCGCTCGGACGTGTGACGTTACAGCTGGTAACTTAAGAGGTATGAAGTACGTCGGTTGCAACCCCCATGGGTGTGTGACACCGTACCTTGCCTTCGCGCTCAGAGGGTCGTAACGTTACGATCAAAAGGGGGCTTCGCTAGTACCTAAATACACCGTATGTGATGACTCAGTGTATCGTAATTTTCCTTTTTAAGTTACGCAACACAACACTTCATCCATGCTTCGAGGCGCAGTTACTCTTGGCAAGAATTTCTACACTGGGTCATATACAGTATTATTTCGCCTTCGTCCACCTCATCCTCCCACTAGGCTACTGGACGACCGCGCTTAGAGTCGACGTATAGCCAACTGGCTCGACATAAATACAGTAACAGTAAAGGAAATGCAGAACTGAATGGAATTTTAGTAATTTAAGGAATGAAGGCCTGCACAAGGGTTCAGGCACAGGAAAGTGGTGGTTCGGTAGTTAGAGTCTGCAGGTAGACGCAGTGGATAGGTGTTAAACAGTTTTTAACTGATGTGTGGAGTGGATAGGATATTGTATCGTACTTGATTGAGATAGGTAGTGGTGGATAAGCCATTGAACTCTCATTGATTGCTGTAGGGAGCAGATAAGACCACTGATCCGTCATTAACGCCAACGACCACCATCTCGTTTGACGGACGTATAGCCAAGGTCTGCCAGTGTGTATACCTCCCTCCCCACACGGTGTCCATACAGTTGGCGATTACGCACAGCCAAACTTCAGGAGATTGGATGATTCCCACCCCCCCCCCCACACACACACACACACACACACACTCACCGCGAGCGTAAAACCTTCCCTCCCAGGCCTGTTGAAAATGGGTCATTACTTACGCACACGCACGCATAGCGTACGGAGCGTGGCACTGTTATTGAAAGTAGCAACGTTGTCGTTACAATGATGTTCCTCTCCTCCCCCCCTCAGCCGGAGGTCGGTGCAAGAGACGAAAGCATGGGACGTGTTCCGGACGCTGCCTCCCTCCACCAGCTCCCTCTCCGAAGACAACCAGAAGTTCCTCGAGATCACGATAAAATTTTTGAAGGTCAGTCAGTCACTCACATTGCAGCTATCTGTGTTTATGTATATATATCTACCTCTATATAAATTCATCCTCGTACCAGCTTATGTGTTTGTCTCTTTCTCTCTTTAGTGTATATAGCGCACATGAAGGTGCAATTTTCATAGAACACATAATGCCATCCAACAGCGATCATTGCCGAGCGGTTAGCGTTCCCAGCTACCACCACGTAAACGGTCCAGGTTCGAATCCTTGTCGTTGGAGGGCATTATGTGAAATATATATATATTGCTTTACATCATTCATCTTTATCAGTGTATGTCACTTAGATGCTTTTTCTGTACCACACACTACATATCTGTAGGCAACACCTGATACGAGGGGAAGAATGTTTACTTTAGTCGGGAAAATTTGTGGTGTCTTGTAGGACACCATCTGGTGTGGTGTGATGTAGGTTAGTATAGTGTGTGTGTGGCGTGGTGGTGGTCGGCAGGTCCAGCCTCTCCCCCTTCGACGGTACGGTGTGTGAAAAGCCTTCCTCTCCTACCCACCCACTCCTCCACAACAACCATGACCAAGGCTGGGAAATACTGCACGCCCCAGCAAGTCGGAGGACGCCGCTTGGGGGACGCCACAACCCGAACCAGATTTCACTGAGAGGTTTTTCTCTACGCCTCAAGCATACACGACGGTACGACCCACGTATACGAAGGTTCGATCTGGAAACACGACGGTACGATCCACGTATACGAAGGTTCGATCCGTAAACACGACGGTACGATCCACGTATACGAAGGTTCGATCCGTAAACACGACGGTACGATCCATGTATACTAAGGTTCGATCTGTAAACACGACGGTACGATCCACGTATACGAAGGTGCGATCCGTAAGCACAAAGGCACGATCCTTTTTTTGACGAAGGGGACGAATCCTTGAGGTACAATGGCCTGGTCTTTCACCTGACCCTTAAGTTTCAGGTCAAATGTCAGAACGTCATACTCAAGGGGTCGTTTTTTCCGTCGTGCTCAAGGATCGTACCGTCGTGCTAAGGGTCGCCCCGTCGTACTCTTAAGATCGTACCTTCATGCTCAGTAGATCAATTTACCACAAAAAAAACCAATAGAAGTAAATGGTGTTTTCTCAAGACTGTTGAAGGCTCCAGTCACTGACAGGAGTCCTGATCGAGGTCAACCTCAGAGAGAGAGAGAGAGAGAGAGAGAGAGAGAGAGAGAGAGAGAGAGAGAGAGAGAGAGAGGACAAAGACAGAGAGTAGTTAATGAAGACAGAACAAGGTTAAGTGAACAAGGTTAGGTACATAAAGAGGTGTGAACATTATACATTACAAGGGAGGCAAGAAGATGAATGAGAATATACACACCTGATTTCATTTCCTCATGTTGCAGTTATTTCATGTTTCTGAGGAACAGATATCGGATGTGGTGTTTGTTATGTGTATGTGTGTATGTAGTTGTTTGTGGTGACTGTAAATGATACGTGTCCCCGCGACAGGTGTTCACATACCTACTGACCTTCGGCGTGGTGTTAACCTCGGGCGTCATCACCAAGGGCCTCGTCCTCCTGATGACCTCGCAGCTCAAGAACACCAAGAAGCTCCCCATCTGTGCCAAGAACCTCAACGGCTTATGTAAGTACACCACAAGTTCGTGTTTACTCTGGGTTTGGTTAATTGGTTGGTTGGTTGTTGGTCGGGCCTGATGCTTGCCAGGGTCACTGGAGACCGTCAACATAACGTCATATACACACAAATGGATATGTATTTTACTACGTCAGATATTTATGATGATTTTCTGTATGTGTATTTCTTTTTTATGAATGTGTTTAAGTGTGCATACTGAGGATGTGATTGCATGTATAGTACTTTAAGCACACGGTAACTATATAAATATTCGCTGACTTCTTCATATAAAATAACTAATTCCTTAAATTCACGATGTTTTACACGATTATATAAAGTAGATATGTTAACAAAAAAAAACTTCCCTGAGGTATTTTGGACTGTACATAAGTTTGTGAGCTTCCTGTAACAATGCTGTCCATATGCAGTGACTGGGAACGTTTTCACACGCCATTATTGGAAATTTTCTCACTCCGGCTGTTATGGTATGTTGAATAGCACTTTATGACACGAATGACCACATGGGCCCCTCATCGCAAGGCGTCAGGCGTGACATCTCTGTAGGAATGAAAAGGGAATTCGCCCCGAGGGGAAACTGTGAGGAATTACCATAAAGGAGCGAAGCGGCTGGAGTGATATGTGTGTGTGTGTGTTTTGGGGGTTACGCTGTTCGCGACCTCTTGTGTAAGGGCACGACCCTGAAGTCCCCGGACATCGTACTCACGTGGAGGGGCGTGTGTGTGTCCTCCCCGCCCTGCTCAAGGTGCCGTACCGCCGTGCTCCCAAGATGCTAACCTTGAACCGTGGGAGACGGTCCGAGAGGAGAGAAAGAAAGTGAGCAATTCGTGACCGCTTTTGGGGGTGGGAGGGTGGGTGTTGATTCCCACACTCACCCGGTCACTGCCTCCCTCCCTCACTAGTCGGTCACGCAGGAAACACACACTCCTCCCTAATGACTTCTTGAGGAGAGTCCACGCCCGGGGGGGATGGATGGTGAGGTGACCTGTCTGGTGCTGGGAAGGGGGAGGTGGAAGAAGACGACCAGAGGTGCTCATCATCTCGCGAATTCGAGAGAAGGAGATTTCCCTCTTCCGTAGCTCCGACGTGACGCTCGGGAGAGGAGGAGGAGGGAGGAGGTAATCGTCGGGAAATGAGTCGTAGTTTGGGGGTTGCGGGGCATACTGGAGTTCTGGTGAGCTGCCTCGGGTAATAGGGTCTCCTTAAGATGTTATCAGACTTGGGGAGAAAAAAAAAGATGGTTATGCTGGACTGTGGAGAGGAAGGGAGCGATCGTGGGGACCTTGTCTGACATTGTCTGTGGCGTGAGAGGGGGCCCAGCACAACATGGCACTTGAGGATGTTTCAGTAGTATGGGACAGGGTATCATTGCCTGCCTTCGCCCTCACGGTCAGTGCGTCTGAAATAGCGGTCGAGGGTCACGCCGTCTTGCCTCCCACCTGTCTGTCTCGCCCATGGCACCCTCGGGCAGTGAGGAGAAGCGGGTGACCAGCCGCCCGTAACGGTCCTCTCTCTCTCTCTCACACAGGCGTGTGTGGGTGTGTATGTCACGGGATGTTGCCTGCCCACCACGGCGTCTCCGAAGCCGCGTGAAGATTTGCATCATTCCGAAGGACGGCGTTGCAGATGAACGTGTGACCGTTCGTTACATGAAGATGGTTTGTCGTTCGTGAGGAATACAACGGTCAGGGTGGTGGGTCAGGTCGAAGGCTAGGTCGACATACACAGCGGTTACCCGGTCTTGCTCAGCATTCTTGCCGTCGTGCTCAAGGGGCGTCCCGTTGCGCTCAAGGGCCGATCTGTCGCGCTTAAGAGACGGAGAATGAGAATGGTCTTCGGGAATGATTGGGAAAAGGTTTAAGCAACGCTGGCTCGCTCGGCCCCGTTCTGTGTGCGGCCTTGAGCAAGCGTCCAGGGGCGGAATGCGTTGGTTCACGACGCTGCTGGTGCTGCTGCTGCTGCTGCTGCTGCTGGTGCTCAGACCGCAGCACTCTGGGAGGCGCTGCGGCCACAAGGGGCGCGCCCACTGCTCTTCAGGATAACTTGGTTCTTCGTCAAGGTCCTGCAGGGCTGCTGATCTCTGCTCACAGTGTTTGATTGGAGTTGGTTCTCCGGGAGACTAGCTTAAAAGGCCTCAGTGAGAGGTAGCTTGGTTGTGGCTCAGTTAGAGGTAGTTTGGTTGTGGCTTAGTGAGAGGTAGTTTGGTTATGGGTCAGTGAGAGGTAGTTTGACTATGGCTTAGTGAGAGGTAGTTTGACTATGGCTTAGTGAGAGGTAGTTTGGTTATGGGTCAGTGAGAGGTAGTTTGACTATGGCTTAGTGAGAGGTAGTTTGACTATGGCTTAGTGAGAGGTAGTTTGGTTATGGGTCAGTGAGAGGTAGTTTGGTTATGGGTCAGTGAGAGTTAGCTTGACTATGGCTTAGTGAGAGGTAGTTTGGTTGTGGCTCAGTGAGAGGTAGTTTGACTGTGGCTCAGTGAGAGGTAGGTTGACCGTGAAGGAAGGGGTGTGGGGTGGGGGGTGTTGTGCATGATGGATTGTGGGCTGTGAGACGGTGGTGGGTGAGGATGGCTGACCACCAACACAGCGCCTCCCACACTCCTCCACCACACCTGGACCGAGCCCCTCACCACCATAACCATCGTCTCGGCACCACCCTCAATCATCGACCACAGTCATCCACCACACCCTCAAGTCCTTTGTTATCCCCCACCCCTTTTCCCTCCTCAACCCTTGTTGCTAATTACCTCATTATAATCAGCTCCTGGAGACGGATATTGCCATTGACCTTCGCCAGCAGTTTGTCCACGCTCCATAACGCAGCAATTAAGACCCCACTAGGCTCTTAAGTGTTTAGTTTGACTCAGTTTCAGCCGGAAGTTAGCTCGATTTTGTACAATACCCTCAACTCTATACTTGAAAAAAAAAGAACAAAGAAGAAGAGAATTACACCACATCCAGCATCGGATCCAAGAGGCTTGACCAGCGGATTCACAAGAACATAGAGTTGATCAATAGACGGACGTCGGGGGATGGATGCAAACGGGCCAGGGAATTGCCTCCCTCGTCGCCAAGTTCCCGCCCTCATCGCCTCCATTACAGACACCCACAACTCGCTAGACACACACACACACACACACACACACACACACGACATGCTGCCTCCCGCGCAAAATCCCTCCGTGTCATCCATAAACATTTCTCGATTTGAAGGAAGAAAAAAGGGGTTAATGATGATGGTCAGTCACGGGTGAGGAGACGCCAGGAAAAGTAACGCGGACGACCCGTGAGCGACGTTGGTTACGTGGTATGAGGACGTTCCTCGTTGGTTACGGTGGCGACGCCATCAGGAGGCAAGCGCTGTGACGGCATAATGTCATGATGGTGGGAAGACAAAGGAGGAGGAATCCTGGTCACACGGGTGGTGGGTCGCTTGAACTGGCGTTCAGTCATCGCCCTTCCCTACCTTGCTGGCCCCCAGGCCAGTAATGGGTTAGAGTTTTGGCGTCGTGGACCGCCATATCAAATATTCCTGCGAATTTTGGTTTCGTGGACCGCCATATCTAATATTCCTGCGAATTTTGGCGTCGTGGAGAGTCTTTTCAAATATTCCTGCGAATTTTGGTTTCGTGGACCGCCATATCTAATATTCCTGCGAATTTTGGCGTCGTGGAGAGTCTTTTCAAATATTCCTGCGAATTTTGGCGTCGTGGAGAGTCTTTTCAAATATTCCTGCGAATTTTGGCGTCGTGGACCGCCATATCAAATATTCCTGCGAATTTTGGCGTCGTGGACCGTCATTTCAAATATTCCTGCGAATTTTGGCGTCGTGGACCGCCATATCAAATATTCCTGCGAATTTTGGCGTCGTGGACAGTCATTTCAAATATTCCTGTGAATTTTGGCGTCGTGGAGAGTCATTTCAAATATTCCTGCGAATTTTGGCGTTGTGGAGAGTCATTTCAAATATTCCCGTGA
The DNA here is from genome assembly GCF_036320965.1 of Panulirus ornatus. NCBI lineage: Eukaryota > Metazoa > Arthropoda > Malacostraca > Decapoda > Palinuridae > Panulirus > Panulirus ornatus. The sequence continues at coordinate 25,554,656 of NC_092280.1, read as the reverse complement.
ATCTTGGCGTAGTGAACCGCCATTTCAAATATTTCAAATATTCCTTTGAATCTTGGCGTAGTGAACAGCCATTTTTGAATATTCCTGCGAATCTTGGAGCAGTCTCCTTAAATATTCGTATGAACTTTGTCTCGGTAAAGAGCGTCTTCTGATATTCGCGTGAACTTTGACGAAAGGGGAATACTTTCCTCAGATATTCGTGTGAACATTGGGAAAGGGAATAGTCTCAAATATTCGTATATGAATATAGTGAACAGCGTACTCAAATATTCGTATCAACCTTGGCGAAGGGAACAGGACCCTCAAATATTCGCACGACCTTTGACGTTGTAGATATTCTCTTAAAGAGTATTCGTGTGAACCTCGAGAGAGAGAGAGAGAGAGAGAGAGAGAGAGAGAGAGAGAGAGAATCATATCCCTTGAGATTATAGTCGAGTCAATCTTGCTTTTATCGCCATGATATTCTGCTGTCTCCTGGCACGGTAAATTGTCATTTCTTTTGCCGTCTTGAGTATGTTGGAGTGGGAGGAGAGCGTCGGTGTAGAGTGTGTGGGGTTGATGGGCGTCGTGCGCCATTTCTGGAACGCTCTGTGCCGTTAGGGCGTGGGCGTGCACCGTCTACTTGGCTCCGAGCGAAGGGCGTCCCGGATGTATTCCTGTATACCCTGCATGGTACAGTCTGTCGTCTCCTGTATTCTGTAACGTTGTTACAGCCGTGTGCCTCGGCATGGGTGTTCATGTGTTCACGAGACGTTACTGTAGTGTCTGATGAGGCCGGACGAGATGGAGAAAGACTCGCTTACTGGCCCCCAGTGTAGAAGTAAAGGTGTTAAATGTGGGGTAATGATTGTCGTGTTCAGTGCTGTGGAGCGACATCTCCCTTGAGCACGACGGGTCGACCCTTGAGCACGACGGAGCGACCCTTGAGCACGACGGGTCGACTCTTGAGCACGACGGATCGACCCTTGAGCACGACGGAGCGACCCTTGAGCACGACGGAGCGACCCTTGAGCACGACGGAGCGACCCTTGAGCCCGACGGATCGACCCTTAAGCACGACGGATCGACCCTTGAGCACGACGGAGCGACCCTTGAGCACGACGGGTCGACCCTTGAGCACGACGGAGCGACCCTTGAGCACGACGGATCGACCCTTGAGCACGATGGATCGACTCTTGAGCACGACGGATCGACCCTTGAACACGACGGTTTGGCACGAACCTTTGACCTAACACTTAATGGTCAGATCAAAGACTACACCATCATACTCTTGTCATACCTGCAGGGAAATTCCTGCAAAGCACTGAACCACTTGAACCACCCATCTTCGCTGACGTGAAGTACATCCGGCGGTGGAGTGGGAGCGTTTGACGCGATTCGAGTCTTCGAACGCGGGCTATGAACGTGCAGGTTTTTTTTTGTATATATATATCCCAAGATGCGGGGCTTTATTATACTGGTTCAAGGATTCACGGGAGAGTGACTCGAGAACTCCTTGGACGGCGACTTGAAGCCCTCGAGTGATAGTGGTTCACATGATGGCGATCCGAGGCTTCATGGGAAGGTAGTTTTAAGGGGTGGGGGTTCAAGAGACGATAGATTTCAGTCTTTACAGCAGGTTCTGGTCCTTAAACCGTAACCCGGGAACACGCAGTGTTGGGGTGGCGCCCAGAGTACAGGAGATGCCGTAGGATCTCTCTTCCCTACCGGTTCGAGGATCGGTTTATATTGCACCGTTGAGGTCACTGTTTGACTCAAGCGGTTGTAGCTGTTGTTGTGCCTTTAATGGCGTTAATGGTCTTTGGCGAAGCGCCACGGTTGCCAGCCACTGTGGTATGGGAGGTGCGGTGTCCGGCCCCCTCTTGGCTCAAAGGGTGTTAGGAGAGGTTGAGTGTGGTAAAACATGGGGGGATACGGACATCAAAGACCTGATGGTCTGTAATGCGGTTGTCTGCTCAAAGGACATGGTAGAAGACCTGATGGTCTATGATGAGTTTTTCCAATTCTGGACAGTACATGAGAAGGAACAGTGGAAGACCTGATGGTCATTGGTGAGGTTATCTGCCGGAGGACAGTACAGTAATAGTATCCTTAAATTCCTAATCTTTGTAGATGGGGACAGGATAGTAGAGTCAAATGGGGGCGGCTGGCGTCGGCAGGGCAGAAACGATAGTGGTAGTGGCGTGGCTTGGGCTGGCAGGGAACAGGCTGTGGATTATGGTAGTGTGGTGTGGCAGGAGGTAGCACCGTAGAAGGTTGTGGGGGAGAGGAGTTGGCAGGGTAGAAGAACAAGTAGTCCAGGAGGAGGGTAGCGTCCGTCTTGCTCTAGTTGTTTACCTTGGGCAGGTAGGGTCCGGGTGGGCGGGACGCACGAAGCGCCACGCCATCTGTCTCTGTAACAACCACGTTAGATAAAGCATTTGTAAGTATCCACGACAACAGTTAGTGCTTTTATTTTGATGGCTTCGCCAAGCCTTGAAAAAGAAGTTGAACGGTCAGGGAAAGAAGCAGTAATCCTTTTCCCAGGACCACATACAGGAGTGCGATGTCATGAGGCGAGATGTCTGTCTTGTGGCCCTTACCGAGCAGTTGATATACCATTATCCTGGTGAGTGTGGCTTTAGAATCCTTGGTGGGTTACCTGGCGTCCTTCGACGCCGCTGGGCGGGGCAGGATTTGAAGGGCTGCGGGGCTCAAGAGTTGGAGAAGGGGTTTGGGTTGGTGGGGGGTAGGGGATGGTTTCGTCCACTGCTCCATATTTGACGACCGAAGGATGGCTCATCGGACTGCAAGAAATTCGTATGCAGATGATGCTCTATGTGAACTGAGGTGTTCCGAGCGTAATGTAAACGGGAGGAGTGAGTTGCTGGTCTGATTCTTTTCCCCCTTCGCGAGGCTTATGTAAACGTGCAGGGTGGCGACGTAGTCTGATAAGCCTCGCTGGTGGAGGTGGGCTGGTCCTGGGTGACTCTGGCTGGCCACCGCTGACTGCTTTGTCCCCCAGGCTCCCTGCTCCTCATCCGCCTCACACGGAGAAGAGGGAGACATCCTGTGTCTCCTGATGTAGTGGGCGACGGCAAGAACATTTCTCCGGTCTGTCCATTTGTACATCTATCTGTCTATCCTGAGAGACTCGCCTCCGCCGCTGGGTAAGGGTTACCACACACACACACACACACACACACACACACACACACACACACACACACACACACACACACACGAGTATTAAAACTCCTTCCCCGTACAAATGGGAGATTACACAATATACACATTTGTTCTGCCTGTTGCTGACGATGATTAGGGCGGCCCTCTCTATGTCTGTCTTCGGCAGGGGGGGCGGGCGGGCCTCCGAGAGGGCGTTGGTTCCACGCCTGGCTTCCTGGTGAAGGAATGTCCTTGCGGGAATACTTAGGACGAGGAAGCACATGGAATGTCACAACTTGGCTGTTGCGAACGCATGTCATTTGCCTCGCCACCCATGGCTTACCGTCGAGTTGGTGAGATATGACAGTACGCAGCGCCTGCTCTGTGGGTGCCGGTGGTCTTATGGGTCTTGGGGGCGAGGAGGACCTCCACAGCGGCCTGATGGGGGTGCGCCTGTGCGTCGCGATGTGGGCGGGGTGGGACGCTCAGCTAAACAGGGTGCGTTACGGATCTGTTGTGGCGTTACTACGGGATAGCGAGCCACTCCCGTCACGCTTCAGATTGTGAAGAGCATCTTCCCTTCTTTTTTTTCCCCCTCCCTTCTTTCTAACCTCCGGTGAGTTTGTCATTCATGAAGTGTGTGTGTGTGTGTGTGTGTGTGTGTGTGTGTGTGTGTGTCAGGGAGGTGGCGCTGTGCCAGACCGTGTGAGTGGGTGGGTGGAGGAGGGTATGAAATAATTTGATAAAACGACCTGCTTCATAAACCTCTTCGAACGCGAGATGACGTGAGGCCACGTTGTTGCAACCGGTAGCCCTCATTAAAACTGTTAGCCCAAAAAGTTAAAAAAAAAAAAAGAAAAAAAAGAAAAGAAAAAAAGTTGAAAAAATTCCGAGTTATTTAAAGCTTTCCAAGTTGTTGAAAGTTTCAAACCAAGTTGTTACAGTCGTCCGCCCAAGTTGATTAAAGTAATCTCTATTCAGGCGACAGACAAGTCGTCATCAGACACACACGAACTGTCTCTTTCTGTCAGCGATAGTGGGACGGTGAAGGACGCGCCTCTGTGACCCGTCCCTCAACACCAGGAACCTTGCAGCGGCAGCAGAAGGGTCTTCTCCCCTTTGCCCTTAAGGGCCTTCTCCCTTAAGGGGTCTATACCCTTTGCCTTGCCTTCTGCTGACGGGTCCCGTGTCGTGTCGTGGCCGCCATAGAGGCAGGAAAGACTCTCTCTCTCTCTCTCTCTCTCTCTCTCTCTCTCTCTCTCTCTCTCTCTCTCTCTCTCTCTCTCTCGGGGGCGGGTGGGTGGTATCGGGTGGTCGTTAGGCGGGTGTGGCGCGCGCGAGCAAAAGCGGGATAGCCGGGAACAGTGCCTGACTCAAGCATGAGTAATGCTAGCGTCGAGATTAGATAGATGATTATCACTGGCAGTTGCCACATCTGATCATTTCGGAGGCATCTCTCTCTCTCTCTCTCTCTCTCTCTCTCTCTCTCTCTCTCTCTCTCTCTCTCTCTCTCTCTCTCTCTCTCTCTCTTACACACACATGGGCTTCTGTGGTCTGCATTGGTCATTGTCGGTGGCCATGATTCACGCACGGACACGCCTTAGGTTCGATTCCCTGGACGCGGCAGTCGGCCCATAGCCAATCCAGCTGTTCGTCCTCCCTTCGGGACTGGTCGTTAGCTGGGTATATCTGGCTTAGGCTGCTGTGTGTGTGTGTGTGTGTGTGTGTGTGTGTGTGTGTGTGTGTACATATATAAAAGATTATGTGACGGTGCAGCATGAGCGTGACGCTACCCTCGTAACACACAGACGGCAGCCACACACGAGGCTTCACTAATAGGTTGCCAAACTTTAATTAAAGCAAGCCATTGTGTGATGTTCTTGTGTGGTGTTGTGTGTCGGTAGTGGGGGACCTGTTTTATGTAAATGATCCGGTTTTAACGAGAACTTCCGGTTGGAGTGTGATTTGATTCTGGGAAGTGTGTTTGTGTGTGTGTGTGTGTGTGTGTGTTTGTGTGTATGTGTGTGTGTGTGTGAGTGTGTTTGTGTTTGTCTGTGTGAGTGTGTGGGTGCGTGCGCGAGCCAGGGTGTTGGCTGGTTATTTGGTCCCTAGGCCTATCATTAGGCCATAAACATCAAGTTATAACCATCGGTCCACAAAAAAAAGAGAAAAAATATACTTGGACACGTTTCATTGGGTTTTAGTATAATTCTGAACCTTTAGACGCTGTTCATTACATGGAATGTCATTCGCTAGGGTGAGTATGCGCCAGGGGGACTGTATGCCAGGACATAATAGCCTTAATATAGCCTCGGTGCTATATTAATTCAGCCTTACTCACTGTTATTATCTCGGCCTTACTCACCGTGTTACTCTGGCTGTACTCACTGTCCCTTCCTCATACACAGACAGTCATGGGCCTTACTCACCGCTATAGTCTCATTCACTATCGTGGCATACTCACACCATCACGCCACGCCATTACTCGTACTCACAATCATTGACTTACTCATGGTCTGACTCACCGTCTTGGCCATACTCAGCGCCATGGCCTCACACACACCCTTCTGTCCTCACCCATCGTCTGATATTTTTTTTCTTCATTCCCTCTTATCACTGCCACACGTCAAGAGTCTCACGTCCGCTCCCCACAACAGATAAACTCTGGACATCAATGTATATATATAAACTCCGGACATTAATATATATATGTATATATATTACGTGATGGCAACATGTACGAGGACCAGTTGAAGTTGGGAACTTTGTAATGCAGGCACATCATTGTACTGTGAATAGCCATTTCTGTTTCTCCTGAGAACAGAGATTCTGAAATTGAAATATGAACATCTGTCGTCTCATAGAACATCCTGTCGCTTCCACGAACACCTGTCGTTTCTGTTATGACATACGCAGCTTTCACTCCCAGACGCCAAAATAGACAAATATATATATATATATATATATATATATATATATATATATATATATATATATATATATATATATATATATATATATATATATATATATATATATGTGTGTGTGTGTGTGTGTGTGTGTGTGTGTTAGGGAATGGCGTTTTTTACTTGCTCAAGGAACAAGTATGACATGAACGGAAGTCCGGTAGAATGTCAGGGTGCCGTCTTGGAGGGGCACAGCCCCTGGGGGCGTGCCAGAATGTGAACGGAAGACCATTCCACATCAGAACAGGAAATGTCAAGACTAGCCAGTGGAAGCGTGGCCACCGACGGACTGGGGGGAAGAAAAATTCCTGAGGGGCCTTGAGCAGCCAGCGTCCACTGGTCACTCCCTCCCTCCCTCGCCCAAGGACTTGGCTAGGGTGGAGGACTTCGACGCCGCCCACTGGATGTATCTGGGAAGCAAGTGAATACCTCAGGATCGGTTGAGCTTGAGGGAGGAGGATCAAGACCTTAGACGTTAAGATAGCGATGGACACAAACATGTTTTAGAGCTTATACTTGAGCTTTAGATTAGTCAACGTTGCCAAGGTAGACGAGGTATTGTGAGGGCTTCGTCGTTAGTCACAGCTGCAGCCGCATTTCACGCTCATTTGACTCACCGTCTTATTTGACTCACGTATCTTATTGAGAAAGAGTGTGTGTGTGTGTGTGTGTGTGTAAGTGTGTGTAAAGAGAGGCTGATCAACATTAGACCGAGAAATCGTACGCGTACTTAATAGCTGTTGATTTTGTGTCGGTCATACATCAGGCGTGCAGAAGGCTATTCGCTTCGTACGTTTACAGAACAAAGATTACCAGAAATTGCACAAGCGAAACTGAGCGTGAAGCAGTTGCGGTTCGGTGATGCAATACGAAATCCCGTTTGTATCGAGCCAGTGAAAGGATCGCAGGATCGCCGGAAGGAATCCAGCTGTCCTTACCAAGCTTTCGTGACATGACGAGAGGCTTTAAACATTTCCTCTGCCTACCGACAGTTGGCAGGGTAGTCAGTCTTCCAGCGGTGTGAGTCAGAATCAAACCGGGTTTTTGTAAAACTGCTTCGAACTGTTTACTGTCTCTGAGCCTCTTGATCACGACGGTATGATCGACCTCTTGGCATTGATGGCTTGGCATTTTCCCTGATCGGTTTAGGCCATACCACCATATACCAGGTCACCTCTGGCCGTCCTAGTTCCTTACTCTCCCTGCACCATACAACAGGTCACCCCTGCCCGCCTCTCTCCCACACTCTCCATGCACGACACTGGCAACCCTCTCCCTCCCTCCGACCACAACCTGACGTCCATGATACCCGGACAGATGCCATGACTGCTGGTCTTCATCATCCCTTCCCTCCTCCTTTCTTCTTCTCCTCCCTTAGACGTATATTTCTCCCTTTATTCCCCCCTTCTGCTAACCCCCGTCCATTCTCCATTCTTCGGTGTATTGATGTGGTCACGTTTTCCAATTGTCTCCCTCCACCAATTAGTGACGGTCTGTGTGCCCTTCTGGCGTCCCCTTGGTGTTACGTTCCAGAGGCGGCGGTGACTTTACCCCCACCGTCCCAGCGTCCTCCTCTCAGACCTCTCATTTTGTAAGCTTCCCACTCTTGTCAGACTTCCTCCTCCTCCTCCTCTTCCAGTACCAGTAGCCTTTATCCCCAGTACAGGACGTGATGTAGCCCTGCTTCAGGTCCTGCTGAACGCCCCGGGTAGCTACCCTATGAGTGAAGGGCATCGTGTCGTGTCGTGTCCCACCTCGCCTCCACCCGCCACTATATGACCAACTTCCAATCTCGACTACAGATCGACCTGCTCCACATCCGCCATCCTGGGCCGCACTAGTCACCACAGGAGCTTCCACCACGCCACCGCCATCGTGCGGCATATAAGCGGAGTCCTCTTTCTCATCCCAAGACTTCGTGCCACCTTATATCCTCTCCCCTCCCACTCTTGCTCTCCGCTGTCTTCACTGGCGTTACGGGCCATCGTGTCACGGGTCTCCGCATCGTGCTGCCCCTACGCAGTGAGAGCTCTCACTACAGGATGTCCTCTTACTCGCGCACCCTTCCTCCTCCTCCTCCTCCTCCCCCTCAATCCTGCAGCCTTCACTCTCACTACAGAATGTCGTGTCGCATCTCCCGACCCACATCCTGTTCCTTACAAGTTGACATCTCGTCTATGACCACAAGTCGTGCCTGACGTATCGTCTTCACTCTCAACGCATGACGTCTTTTCGCACTCTCCAATAAGCCTCACTCTCACTACATGACGCCGCGTCCCACTCCCTCTTCCCTTCCAGATCCGTAGGGGCGTTCTTCACTCTCTTACAGGAAGTAGTTTTTCATTTCCTCCAACAACCCTAGTTTTTCCAGAGGTGACACGTCAAGTCATATCTTGTCTCTCGACCCTCGCACTTTGTCCCTCTCACTGCCGCATGCACTCAGCTCTCTGGTACACTATCCCTTCTCGTTCGTCCCACTCCCTCCCCTTTCGTCTTAGACACATACACACTCTCACTTCCAGTGACCCATATACCCCTCTCACACGTACCTGTACTCATTCATCTCACTCTTAAGACCTACTCTCACCTCTCACGTGTCTTCTCCAGCTCCCATACCCATCCTGTTCCCCTCCTGGAACACCACGAAGTCGCGTAGCGCCACACGCAGTACTCCAGGATACGAGTACCCAACCATCGATCGACCCTCTACCTCACTACTTCTAAGTCTCCCTCCTTTGACCTAGTTTTTATCCCCTGTTATTTATCATTTCTCTTTAATCTTTTTATTGGCTTGGTCCTTCCCTTTCCCTCACGCGGAGGTGGTGGGGGCTGGAGGGGAGGAATGGGGGGGGGGGATGTAGCGGCGGGAGGAGTAACGGGATCGGCAAGGTCGCCCGGTGGTGGCCAGAACTTGCAAGAATTTTACCCCAGCAGCCGCCCGTCCTCCCACCACCGCTCCCGCTCCCTCCCTCCTCCTCCCGATGTCGGCCGGCATCAAGCCCCCGTCCTGTCTCCCAGCCATCCCTTTTATCTCCACATCTCTCCCTGTATTACTTTGTCTCTCTCCCCGCACCGCACGTTTATCGACTCGTCATATCTCTCCACGTCTCTTCCCGGCTTCTCTTGCCTTAGTTAACCCTGCTGGCTCAGTCCGTCTTGCTTCATGCAGGGTAAAAATGCAGAATGACTCCGTCGTCCATTGTCTCTTACGGTACACCATGATATATATATATATATATATATATATATATATATATATATATATATATATATATATATATATATATATATATATATGTATATATATATATACGTAATATTATTCCGTTACTTGGAACACACTCGTACAGTCTATCAAATACTAACAATATCTTTGTTGTTTGTTCTCATACGATTAAAACGTATCTCATTTTACATATGGAGTTGCTGCTGATCTGCGCATCATTTCGGGCGAAATCGTCCTAGTTTTCGTAGCTAATTCGAAATCTAAAGAAAACGTAAGACAAGCGGAGGCATCAGCAATCAGTTACACTGTGTTGAAATTTTTTTTGTCAGGCTTGATATAAGGAGGTATGTGGGCGGTGGCAGATTAACGGGCTTCAAGATAGATTTATTAACCAAGACAAGCAGGTTACTTCCCTGAGAAGAAAATTTTTAAGGGATTGGAATTAAATGCATTTGGTCGATTGGCTCATCACAAGGGGAAGGGGGGGGGGGGGTGTTAGCTACACCCCCAAAGATGGTATACAACTTCTTAATCCACCCAAAAAGGTCTCGTGTTTGGGTGTTTTGAAGGCGTTTGATGTCGTCTCCAGCCCCCCCCCAACTCCAGTCCCAGTTAGGGTACTTTGAAGGCGTTTGATATGGTCTCCAACCCCCCCACGCTCCCCTCTATAAGGGTATTCTGAAGGCGTTTGATACCCCTTTTAAAGGACATATGAGAGTTATCATTTACCAAAGCCGTTTTGTTAAAGAATACAGGACTAGTAATGTAATGATATCTTCCACGTGTGACTCTCGTGATGTGTTCTTTAGCTTCGTGTTTGACTGCCTGGCCCTGATGGAGACTCCGCTGTCCGGGGACTGAAGCCTTGAACGTAAAAAAAAAGATCTAAGAAAATACAGAACCTTTTGTCTTACCAGCAGTAAAATCCGAGCTCACTCACCAGATCTGATCACCAGGTCTTCCAGGGTTCAGTTATTCCTCACGGGTGTTTTTTTTTTAAAGAAGTGGACATCAAGGTTGAGGGTCAGTTAACCGTGCCAAACCTTGACAAGAGAAAACCCATATTGTAGGGTCCTTGCCTGAGGGGATGCGCGGCGCACAAGAAAGTTTGCCTGACCTTATCAACCTTTGAAAAACGCCCGCTCTGTTAGAGGGGGTATGGTAAGGAGGAGGAGGAGGGGGAAAGAGACGAACTGCAGACATTATACCACCTCTGATGCATAATGGGGTTGGGAATCGGCGAGTAAAACAAGAGGCGAGAGCTGCTGAGGTTTTATTTCTCTCAGCGTTTCGGCTTGAACAGACGCGAGATGAAGGAGGCTTCTTCTGCACAGATCGAGACTATAGCGAAATATCAGAGACGCTCGCCTGTGCTTTTGCGCTCACCATCAGAATCATCGATGTGCTTGACGTGGTGAATCATTCTCACTTCTGCTGCAGTATACTTTTTTTTATGGAAAACGTGATGGTCGGGTAACTTCTGTCTTTGAAGGTATTAATGATTCAACTTACGTAGACTTGGGACATGACTTTTTCATCAAAGAGCCCATTTGATGATCTGTCTTATGTTTGATCACCATTATTCCATTGTTGGCTAGAAAACTGGAGATGTGCAATTGAGGCCATTATTCGCCTGTTCGTGACGCCGACTGGCGAAGGCGTGAGGTGGCAATTAAACACGCAAGGAAATTGGCTGTAACGGTTTGAGCGCTAAGACTGAAGGTATTTCTTGGCCCAAAAAATATTCTACTGGTGTAAGCTGGCACATACCACTGCTGGTACCCCAGTTGCAGGAACAAAGAGGGCGTCCTTGTGGCACAATGTGGTTGATCTTTCAGGTGGCGTCGTGTGGCAATGGTCTCCCGCCATCGTGGACCGACCACCTCGCCTGCCTCCCTCCCGGTTCCTCCGCTACCCACTAGCGGAACCCACTGACCTTACCTGGACCATTTGTCTCTTATACCCGAACTCCATCGCCGGAGGCTGACTCAAGACTGTCATCATGCTTAAGGGGTGGAGCGCACGACGGTACGACCCTTGAGCACGACGGTACGACCCTTGAGCACGATATTACGACCCCCTGAGCACACGGTATGACCCTTGAACACGACATTACGACCCCCTGAGCACGACGGTACGACCCTTGGGGTATAACGCCGTGCCTTTTGACTCTGAAAGATCAGGTGACATTTCCCCTTTCTTTTTTTCCCTATGGGTTTCTACTTCGCACAAAAAAGACGTGGTTAGAAGGGGGGTCATGACGTATACAGTACGGTACAGTGATGCTGATACAGACCCTCAACTGTAACATGACACATGGAGGTGGAGGTTTCAGGTGCTCTGTAACCCACCCGGGGGAAACAGGCTCCGCGTATCGGGTAACGGTGCAGGGTCGAGTTCAAAAGCTGGCACCGCGGCGGAGGGCTTACTGCGAAAATGTCAGTGGAACACCAGCTGTCCACCTCGGCCGACCACTGACACTGGCAGCCACGCAATAGATGTTGGCCACGTTTCCAGTCGGGAATATCTTTTCTTTTACGGTCATCAGGATCCGCTACAACCAGTCCTCCGGAGGGTGGCTGACTTCAACGCAACAGCTGATATATTTCCCTCCCCCCGCGCTCAAAGAACCGATATGTGCAGAGGTCAGACGTTCGCTCAATTGTTTGCCTCGTACCAACAACTGTGCCGTGTCTGTCCTGCCGGACGGACGGCCGGCCCGACCCTGCCCCTCCACGACTCGCCACACGTCTGCTTTCCATGTGTAATTCTTTCCACCCCCTGCAAGTCCCGTTGTTGTCCTGGCCTCCTTCCCCTCACACTTGTGTCACTTCGATCGCTTTCGCCGCGTTGCCTTGCGCTCAACGTAGAATCATATAAGTGCGGTGGTCAAGAGGTATATAACATTTTCTTGTTCTCTATGGATAACTGCGAGTTCGTATTATTTATCAATATTCTTAGCCCAGAGGTGCTTCCAACCACGACTGCAACAATGCCTTATTCTTCTGACGTGTTATTTTTTTTTCGTATTATTACGAAATATCTTTCTTGCAGTGACCCCGCCACCCTCTCTACTCCCTCCCAACCACCCGTTACAACCCCAACCACCAGGCGGGTTGTGTTCGGCCTGAATGTTTGAGATGATGTTGCCTGCCCACCAGTTAATGGTTGTGTTTGTGCTGACTTGAGCGATGTCTCTTTGTCCCTGTATGATAACAATGATAATAATGATGATAATAATGATAATGATGACAGGTTTTAATTAACTACAATCCAAGGTTTGTGTGATAATAATGATAATTATGATAATGAATAATAACAGACTTTTATTGAAGTAAGTGCAGTGTGTGTGCGTGTGTGTGTGGGTGTGTGTGGGTGTGTCCAGCAGGTGACCTGGTGGCTCAGCAGGAAGGCAACAGCAGCACCATTCCCACGTCCCTGCTGTCTCAGTTCCCGGGCCAGCTAACCACTTCCCACCCTTTCAACAGTCTCCCAAGCTCTGTGTGTGTGTGTGTCTTAGTTGCCCTATTTTCCCCCCATTTTTCATGTACCTATTTACCTCCATGCCTCATTTCTGCCTCGCCCCACGATATGTCATTGTCGGCATTGCTGTTTATTTGCATTCGACATCGGTGTGTTCCGTTCCCTCGCTTACCCACGTAAGAGCAATAGTGTTCTTCATTTGAATATTCAACAGGGATGACGTGGACTGAATCCTCTGATGTACATCAGTAACAGTTTTACCTTTTAAAAGATATATTTTTTTTTGTGTGTATCTTCTCGAAGCTCCTTAGCACCAGAACTTAACAGTTATGGGAACTCCTTCCAAAGGAGCGAGTGACGGACGTCTAGGACAAGTTGCCAAAGACGGTGCAACTGGCTTTTAGGGCGAGACGCCTTGTTCCTACGGAGCTCCTCCCCCTATATGTCCAGCGACCACCGTCTGGGGGCCCCGCTTGCATAATGGCCTGTCTCGCTGTGCTCCTTCTCTCTTTGTCAGCAACTGTGGGATTTAGAAATCTCTCGGGAGTGTCGTGCAGAGGTTGAGTGGAGGGCCGTGATTGCTATGGGGGTTTGAGGGAGTGGAGGGCCGTGATTGCTATGGGGGTTGAGGGAGTGGAGGACCGTGATTGCTATGGGGGTTTGAGGGAGTGGAGGGCCGTGATTGCTATGGGGGTTGAGGGAGTGGAGGGCCGTGATTGCTATGGGGGTTTGAGGGAGTGGAGGGCCGTGCATGATATGGGGGTTGAGGGAGTGGAGGGCCGTGATTGCTGTGGGGGTTTGAGGGAGTGGATTGCCCTGCATGATCATGAAAAAATATGCATATTATATTTCAGAATTGTTCTCTGCTGTAAAGAATGTGTCCCTGGTTATCCATTCGTCTTTAAAATCATAGATACAACCTGTAAACACGGGACCAACCACCTGACCATGTGACTGCCCTGTGAACTGCTTGCGCTAATCAGATTTGGCTCTTAAGAATGTTTTGGCGCACACGAACTTCATTCATATCATAGTTAGTCTTTTCTACAGAATATCACCATGTCAGATGACTAGGCCCTCGGAATATCTTACCTTAAACGCTTAAGTTTAAGCTAGGTTAGGTAAACTTGCGGACGAACTTAAACGGATAAGTTTTAGCAAGGTTAGGTAAGGTTGCAGACGATCAGTCCGATCGTGATATTTGTCCTCTTCCTCTCATTAGCGCCTTGTACTACAAACGTAAGAGTATCACAATAACAGAGTCGGATTCAACACCTAAAACACCAGTATGTAATCCATGGACTCGAATATTATAAACGCGCTTCAGAACAAGGCGTATTGTACCTTGGGAGCGTCAGTTGCGTTTCGGAAGTAGAGGGAGAGAGAGCTAGCGAGAGAGCGCAGCACATCCCAGTTTTCCGTGACCTCTGAGACAACTCCAGGAACAGCGGCAGCTGGGTTGAAAACCTCCATCAGCAGGCGGGGGACTTCCTCCACAGCTTCCGGGTGGCTGAGGCAGGATTCTCACGGAAGCATCAACGTCAAGGCAGTGTGTTCCCGCCTTTGTCTCGTCCGTCCGTACCCACACCGCAAGCTTGTACTTTCTAATGGCAAGTTTACCTCGTTCGCGTCGGTCGTCAGTTTAAACTCGACGGGAGTTAATGGTCGTGTCAAGTCATCAGCCCCGACGAACGGGATTCGCGGGGAGGGAAACAGCTGATGTAGTGTGGATGGCGCTCAAATGGCGGGACACAAAAGTCTTGCAGGTGCGTCCCGACGCCATCGCCTGGCCCGGGTCTCGGAATAGTTTTGAGGCGAGACGTGATTTTGCGATGCCTCCCAGAAACCGTATCCTTACTTAAAAACAATACAAATTGTGTCCCATTTTGTACATATGTACCACGTATCAGCTTGTTCTCAGCATGTGTCTTATTTTCCATGTATTACGTTCAAGTTTGTTCTGAAACTACTGCATTTGGTGACTGGCGCTAGGATATTATTGAGGTAGATCCACAAGACGCGCTTATGTTAACGTAAAATCGCTGTCATCTACGCTCTTATGATACATCAGTACCGAGTGATGATACACCTCTGAAAGAATGATCATCTGTATGCGGTTTTAAGGAACATGAGATTTGTCGTTGGCAGAGAAAGTCTTAAAAAAAAGAAAAGTTTCCTTTGCCTTCAGTCGGTGATTAAGTGAGCGTCATACCAACTCAGGAGCTGTCATGCGGACAGGTGGGATTTTTCTTGCCAGAGTCCAGTGACACAGGAAAGCAGCGGGGAGGGAAGGTGACGACCCGACCCCTCCCTGCTTGGGGGAGAGATCACAAGTGGCAGAAGTCTTCCTGCAGAGGCAGGGCGGATGACCGCGAGTTGACGACGAAGTGCGTGCAAGACGCCGATCATATATAGTCTGCTGGTGTTCACCACCCCCCGTACATCCATCATGAGTGATGTTTCGAGCCCACGTACATCCACTGCGGATATCTTAAGCCCTCGTTCAACCACTGTGAATATTCTAATCCCACGTACACCCACTTGTGAACGATGTTTTGCGCCCAGTTACCGTGGGTGATATAATTCGCAGGCGAACGCCGTTGCTTGAAGTCGCATGCAAAGGTTGCAGTAAATTGTACCGCTCTGATCGCTAAATCAAAGTTTAATTGCAAACCTGTCTTACCGGTAATCCAAAGTGGATTCAGAATAAAAGATTAAGATACGTGATGTTTTTCTCAATTGCCACCGGATAATCTCGCTGAGGTAATAAACAATGATAGGGCAGGAGAGATAATTCAGTGGTAGGGGTCGTAAATATGATACCATATGGTGTGGTCGTAGAGACACGGTGTTCGCAAACCATGGGTAGGGAAAGGAGGGCAGTCCACCCTCCCACTCATCTAACCGGTATAGAGCTTCCCCCTCCCACACTCCACACCCCTTAGTCCCTCCCCTCTCGATCCTAGGATGGGGGGAAACCCTCCCACTTGTGGGGTCCCAGGTATTTACCCGAGACCAGACCAGGGGATGACTGTGGGAGGAGGAGGAGGAGGGAAAGGGAGGGTGGGTGGTTCTACAGCCAGGAGAGTCGGGATGAGCCATAAAGAAGGATAGTCATCAGGGAATGCGTCGGCCGCGGGGTCACGCGGGAGAAAGTGGCGGGTCAAGTCTGCCGCGCCAGACGCGATTGGGGGAGGGAGGACTTGTGAAAGTGAAGCTGGGCTTACTACTCCCCCCCCCCCTCCTCTCTTCGCAGGGGGTCAATCCTCGGGTCTGGGTCGTGGCAGAAAATGGATTTGTCGCTCATCTCTGGATTTGTCCGATTTACCTAAAATCTCTGATCATGTTTGATAACCCGAGTTGAACAGCGCATTCCAAGTGCAGACCGTTGAGGGCGGAGAGAGGAGTGATTATTTCATCCTTTGCTTGATTAGATAATGTTTCTAGCAATGCAGTCTTGCATTCTCTTAGCTTTATGGTATGCACATTGACATGGCTCTTCGTATATCGGATCTGATGATAGCCGCCCTCGGGTAATTTTCTCTTCTCCCTCCAGTCATGGCTTCCCGAGGTGATTTATATTCGTGATTGATCTTTTTTCAAGTCAGAATAATGCACCACTTTGCATTTACCTGCATAAAACCCCATCTTCTCCTATCTCTGGCCGGTCCATTAGCTTGTCTAAACCACTTTGAATGATTAGGAGGGAGGTCGTCCTTGAGTTAGGGGGTAGGGAAAGCTGCCGCGGTAGTGGAGGTAGTGCTTGGGAATGCAGTGGTTTAGGACACGTTAAGCAGAGGGGGAGCTGTTTGAGCAAGGAGGTAAGTGGTTGGTTGTGGTCGTGTTAAAGTAATTGGTTGAGGAGGTAAGACTGTGTCTAGATGCTTCTTGTGGTTGTTGGTTGGGGAGGTAAGACCAGGGATGCTTGTGGTTGTGGTGTGTCTACGGGGAGATTCTGACAGTGGGGAGAGTTATCGGGTGGTTTTCACCGCAGGAAAAAAAAAAAAATTTGTTCGTGGTAAGAACGATGAGTTGTGAGAGTTACGTGTTGTCTCGTGTTGTGTGTAGGGGTGGAAGAGAGAGAGAGAGAGTGTGTGTGTGTGTATATGGACTGAGTTGTAGGAGAGGTTGTGGTGAGTTAGGAGTGGTGGAAGAGACTGTGTTTGTGGGGAGATAGTGGAAGGGGTGCTGCAGGAGAGACAGTGATAGGGGAAGAACTGTAAGAGAGACGGTGTTTAGGAGAGACTATGGAAGGGGAATGTACCGTAGGAGAAACAGTGGAAGAGGGGTAGGTGGTGCAGGAGAGACAATGGAAGAGGGGTAGGTGCTGCAAGAGAGACGGTGGAAGAGGGGTAGATGGTGCAGGAGAGACAGTGGAAGAGGGGTAGGTGCTGCAAGAGAGACGGTGGAAGAGGGGTAGGTGCTACAGAAGAGACAGTGGAAGAGGGGTAGGTGCTGCAGGAGAGACAGTGGGAGGGCGAGAGTGCGGTAGGGTTAGGTCGGCAAGGTGACTTTCACCCGTGTGGCGAGGGTGTCCGCCAAGCCAGGCTGCTCCTCACGGTAAGGCGATACCCACGCCCCTCACGCCTGGCCCCATTCTCTTCCCTTCGCACACGAAAACACGAATTCCAACGACGCGTTTACATCTTTACTTACGATAACGCCAGCATGTCACGAATATCCTGTTCCCGTTTATTTTGAGATGAAGGGCGTTTTTTTATGTGAAAAAATGCAGTTAAAAAAATTGCTCGACGCTTATTACTATAAAGGTGATATCTTAATTGACTACATGAAACAACCTGTATTATATATACCTTCTGTTAAACGTTACGCCTGAGTGTCGTAATATCTAACTTATTACAATACTTACACTACATGTGTTGTAAGAGAGAAGTGCGAGTCGTATACTGTAAACTAACACGGGGACGCGGGTTTACCTGCAGAAGCTGTGAAGTAAACTATCATTTTTGGCTGGATTCAAAACGCCAGCTGTGCCGCCATGTTGCTCTGCTCCCTCCCTGAATATCTCACGTATATATATATATTTTTTATGAGTAGATATTATCTTTCCTCCTCCTCCTCCTCCTCCTCCTCCTCTCGATCTGCATTCATGTCTATTATCTCCCCTTTGATTTTTCCTCGTTCTTGATGCTTCCCTCTCTATCCTCATATTTCTGTGCCTCCGGTACATTTTTCTGTCACCCTTTGTGCATATTTCTGTGCCCCCGGTACATTTTTCTGTCACCCTTTGTGCATATTTCTGTGCACACTTCTTCCTCTCCGTCCATCCGTAAAAGAATTTGTGGTGGGTTTTCCCTTCCTGTCTGTCCGTCCGTCCGTCTCGCGTTCACCCCGTCCCACTAGACGGTTCCTGGGTCCACTCCCCACCACCCTCTTCATCCAGCGCCCTTGGGTTGTCTGAGGACCCAAGATAACCCACCAGGCCCTCAGGGTGTCCGAAGACCCAAGATAAGCCACCAGGCCCTCAGGGTGTCCGAAGACCCCAAGATAACCCACCAGGTCCTCAGGGTGTCCGAAGACCCCAAGATAACCCACCAGGCCCTCAGGGTGTCCGAAGACCCCAAGATAACCCACCAGGCCCTCAGGGTGTCCGAAGACCCCAAGATAACCCACCAGGCCCTCAGGATATCCGAAGACCCAAGATAACTCGACCAGTGGGAACAAAGCGTCCAAGTGTGGGTCACCCAGCGCCCCTTGTGCCTGCCTCTGGAAACAATGATGGCGGTATTTTCATGTGTTGTGTCGTGTTAAAAAAAAAATATACATCCATTGTTGTGAATTTCTGAGACTTCATGGTCTCTCGATCGCTGTATTGGCTCAGGAACTCAAGAGAAAAGAAGAAAAAAAAAATTAACTGCGTGAGTTGGGTGTCTTGATTGTGTTTAACGACACGTCTGGAGAATAATTTGTCCTCTCCTGTTCCTGGCCTGGCCTGGTGATGTCTTAGGCGAGGGCAGGACATGGGCGGCACGTCGCCTCGATGATGTCTGTTGTGTCCTTTCGTAGTCGCTCGCGGCAGAGTTCCCAAGCTTGCGAAGATGTTGTCCAACAGTTTCCCCCCCTTTTACCCCTGAGCTGTGTGACCCTTTGTCGACCTGTCCATCAAGGAGGACGCTGAGTGGGGTTGTAAAGACGGGCACGGGGGACGGGGTGTTGAGACACAGAGGGACAGACACGGTGTGGTCCTGAAACGGGATAGACAGTGAGGGCAGACAGAGGTAGACAGATCGGGGGACGGGGGTTGAGAAACGGAGGGATAGACACGGTGTGGTCCTAGAACGGGATAGACAGTGAGGCAGACAGAGGTAGACAGATCGCACGCAGTTCATGGCTTGGGCGCTGAAAGGGCAGGAGCAGCCGTAGGCAAGATCGGTTACCCTCCAGGGGCAGACCCGGCAAGCACTTAAGGTCAGCGACTGCTGAGACGTGGCTTTTCCCTGGTGTGGAGCCGAGCGCAGTAGACCACTGGCCCACCACCACCACCAGGGAAGTCCATCCACTTTAATTCTGGGGCTGTGCCCCTAAAAAATCCCCCCCCCCACACACACACACACACCATCATCTTCTGCTCTCATCTTTTCCTAAAAGAATATCGGTTTAACAAGGATTATTCTTTCACGTATTTGTTTCTTAAAATTATCGATTTGATATTTGCTTTAGACCAGAGACTTGAATCAGCGATCGCGCTCGAGGGGAATAGAGGCTTCACACCCACACATCTCTTTCTTCGACCATAACACATGACGGGGGTAGAACTCGAATCCCCGGGGGTTTATATGTAGTACGTGTGAGGTGGTGGGTGATGGCGGAGCCAGGGTGTTACATGGTGCGTGGTAGTGGGAGGGTAAGGTAGTCAGTCCCCCGTGGCTGACGGGCGTCGGTGGCCCGCGGGGGAGAAGAGGTCTCTCTCTCTCTCTCTCTCTCTCTCTCTCTCTCTCTCTCTCTCTCTCTCTCTCTCTCTCTCTCTCTCTCTCTCTCTCTCTCTCTCTCCGCCACACCAGGAAATACTACAGGCAAGCGACCCGACCCGTCCTGCGGTACGCCACACGAGCAGGGTAGATATCCCTGGCGTTTGCTGGAGGACGACTCTCTCTCTCTCTCTCTCTCTCTCTCTCTCTCTCTCTCTCTCTCTCTCTCTCTCTCTCTCTCTCTCCTAACACTGATTGTTACCGATGCCTTTCCCGCCTTAGCGAGGTAGCGTCGGGAACAGGCGACCTAACTCTCGAAGGGGTAAAAAAAAAAAAAAAAGTTCCCGTTTTCTACTTCCTTTGTTTCTGCTGTAGGAAAGGACGCTACAGGAGGGGCGGAGTTTGCCCGGCGCCTCCCACTCTTAATCACCCTTTACGACAGGTGGGAGATACGTGGGTCGCACTCCTTCACCCCCTCTGTTGTCTGCGATTACATAGATGATATACATCACATCCATTTCCTAGCTTTCATATGTATATAGTGTTTCCGTACTCCGCCTGAGCGGGGCGGAGGGACTCACCTCTCACGAAGGTATATCATCGTCATCGGACGGACGGAAAGGAGTACAACGCCGTCAGGAACACTCCGTGTGTCCGAGGAGCCCACCTTACCCCGCTCCTGCGTGGATTGCAACCTTGAAGCTGCAGGACCCGCATGAAAGGAGGATTACGTAACTAGCTAGCTAATACTATCTATCTATCTATCTATCTATCTATCTATCTATCTATATATATATATATATATATATATATATATATATATATATATATATATATATATATATATATACACGCACACAGTATAGTCTATCTCTTATTTAAGTTCATAGGAGAAAGTTCTCCAATCATAGCCCCGTCTCTCAACCTTGCAACATATACCGTGTCTAAAACATATATACACACACATATCCACGTCCCACCTTCCATCAGGTACTGTGTGTGTGTGTGTGTGTGTGTGTGTGTTTGTGTATGTGTGTTGTACATTACCGTCACATACCGCCACTCCACCTTCGGGGCAGCGGGGCCTGCTCGCCCCTCCAGGCCTCCGCCAGGCTCGGCATTCACTGTGAGGTGGCAATAGGGGGGCCGTTGTATGTTAGTGTGCCATTAGCACTACAGATCTAGGGTGGGTTTCGACAGCGTTACTTAACAAAGACTGGCAGGAGAAGGTGTGGTCTCCACAGTTGACCTTTATTATAGCCTTGAGACCCAGAGATTTGAACGCTTCGCTCGGTTGTCTGAACTCTTCATCCGTTCCCCCCGCGCTCTGAGCGCTGCTGGGGCGCGGCCGCTAAGTGCTGGGAACCAGATGATTCAATGAGAAACGAAGAGTCTGTGGTCCAGTTTTTTTTTTTTTTCTGGGGTGTGGTTATAGCGGTAGCTGGGGGACGATCCTGGGGAAGCTCTCTCGCCCCACTCACGCGGGGGGGATGTTGTGTTCCCCCTCCGACAGACATTCATCGGGAAAGTATAGGTTCTTTTTTTTTTTATGGCCCGACGTTGTCTTGTACGTAGGTCTACGTAGGGCTGTGGAGTGTGGCGGCGTCGAGGGAGCTGTGGGGGGAGAGGAAGGCGGTGGTGTATAGACCTTCGTCGAGCCCCCCCACACACCCCCTCCAAGGCCGCCCGTGCTGAGGGCCTGGACGTGTAGCGCTGTTGTCCTTTTATCGCTCGTTCTCTCCACACACCTCGACGACTTCCTCACCTTCCCCTATACAAACCTCGGCCCCACTGCATCTCCACGCGCTTGCAGAATCGCCTGTACTTATCAGTCATGCCGTCCGACGTTCACCACACAGACATTCGTGCACCCTTCCTTCACCACACTGTCGACATACGTGCACCCTTCGTTCTCCACACTCTACCACTCACCACGCCCTCCCGACACATTCCCCGTTATCCCTGGGCAGGGAGAGTACCCCAGTGGGATGCTGACGGGCGGGAGAAGTTGAGGTACGGGAGGAGTGGGTTGACGGTGGTGGACAGGGGAAGTTGAGGCTGTGGGAGAGTGGGTTGCTGGTGGTGGGCAGGACGAACTGAGGGATTAGAGGCTGGGATTAAGATTGAGTGACATGGTACCAAGGAGTGGGTGGATAGGGAGAATAGAATGGCAGATCAGGGGGTTCAAGGTGGATAGAGAGAACAGAAGGGCAGATCAGTGGCTTGACGGTGGATAGGGAGAATAGAAGGGCAAGGTAGTGGGTCGAAGGTCCTTACGTCAGTCAACCAGTAACCATGCAACGTTACCCTCTTTCATTATCTTGTGCTCCCCAACTTTATCTTTCATCTCCAACCTCTTATTTCCCACCCTTCGCCTCTAACCTCCCCACTCCCCAACCTCTGGACTTCCCCACTTCCCAGCCTCTGATCTCCCCACTCCCCAGCCTCTAACCTCCCCACCTCCCAGCCTCTGACCTCCCCTTCAAGGAGAAAAAGACAAGCCTGTATGGGGGTCTGGCAGGCGAACGTGCAGACCTGAACCACTGAGGACTGGTGGTCGACCTTGGTGGAGCTGGGTTTTGGACCTGTCTCTTGCCCACCACACCACCTGCACCACTCCACCTGCACCCCTGCTGGGGTTGCGCACCAGTATACCCCCCTGTACGAACTACACTCCCTCCATACACCTGTGGAACACACACACACACACACACACACACACACACACACACACACACACACACACACACACACACACACACACACACACACACACACACACACTGCTGCGCCCCAGAGTTGAACAAGTAGGCCAGGTGTTCACTGCACTGTGCCCCATGTGTCACGTCCTTTGATAACCTTTGTGTCACCTCTCTGCATCCCCTGTGTCACACCCACTACACCATCTGTGTCACCTCACTACACCTCCTGTGTCACACCCACTACACCATCTGTGTCACCTCACTACACCTCCTGTGTCACACCCGCTGCACGTTTTGTGTCGCCTCATTACACCTCCTGTGTCACACCCGCTGCACCTTCTGTGTCGCCTCATCACACCTCCTGTGTCACACCCGCTGCACCTTCTGTGTCGCCTCATTACACCTCCTGTGTCACACCCACTACACCCCCTGTGTCGCCTCACTACACCCCCTGTGTCACGCCTGCTACACCCCCTTGTGTCGAACCCTCCATACCAGTTGTCATACTAGTTGTCCACATATTATGGAACGAAGCTTTACCATACCCCGTGGCATAGTGGTAGCAGGTAGGGACAATGCCTTGCACACCTTCATCTTTGCCTGGCACTATGCCCCGTATACCAGGCTGTGCCGCAGAATACAAAGATCCGTGAATATCGATATTCTAAGGATTAAGTACGTGCATGACAGTGGCCCCATGACAGGCAGAGGCACATGACATGCCTATTTATAAGAAGAAGAATAGGTACCTGCCTTTTCTCGCCTTGTTTGAAATCAGTTATGAGTATTCGAGTGAGGTGGAGTGACTTGGTAATACTTGAGGTTAAATGAATGAATGAGTCTTGAATATTGCAGCCAATGTCACATGGAGTCTAATCATATATTGTGAAAGGTTGAAAACAAAGAAGAGATTATAATCAAAGATTCTTGGGAGGAAGGGGGGAAGGGGTGAAGCAGAAGTGGGGGGACAGACAGACACCCATCCTCCCCCCAAGTGACTCACTGCATTCCCTCCCACGCCCGCTACCTTACCCCTCAACACACACACACACACACCCACACCCACACACACCCACACACACACACACACACACACACACACACACACACACACACACACACTACCGTATTCCAGTCATTTTGTAAAGTGATGGATTTCATGACACATTCTCGTAAGTGTAATGTATACTGTATAAGTTTCGAACCCAGTTATGGCCTCGATATTGTGGGTGAACCCTGGGTGACCTTGTTGGAGGATTAGGTTCCACGTCCTTCAGCGAGGGGGTAGTGGAGGGCGGGTGGAGTGTTGCCTCCACCGTGGTGGAGCAGGGGTGAAAGACGGGTGGAGTGTTGCCTCCTCCGCGGTGGAGTAGGGGGTGGAAGATGGATAGATTATTGCCTCCTCCGCCGTGGAGTAGGAGGAATGGAGGGTGAGTGGAGCATTGCATCAGCCTGCCTCTCTCACCTCCGCCCCACTTTCCCTGACGACCACTCACGGATTTCCCTCCCACCCCCACCCACCCACCCACCCACCCACAACCTCCCACTCCTCCCCTCCACGCCGGACATGAGAGATATCTAGTTGGCTTCAGTAGGCCAGTACGCCCTGCCTTCCAGCACCAAGTTACTCGACGTCAAACAATCGAATGCTGTTTTCTTGGTCACTTTCGAAATATATGGGTGCAGTTACCCGTCCTTTTTAGCCTTTACCCGTCCATGAGAAATGACGACTTCTATGGTACTGTTGGTAGAGCGAAGTTTCTTATCTGTTCATAAAGTGATGGTGATTGGTGGAAATGGTTGTTGGTGGAAGTGGTGGCTGGTGGAGGTGGTGGTTGGTGGAAGTGGTTGCTGGTGGAAGTTGGTGGCTGGGACGTGATTGTTGGTACAGCCCGTCTGACGGAGCCGAGGCCACCCAGGACTTTCACTCGGGCCTCCCTCCCTGTCTCCTGCGCCCCTCCTCCTGCATTTCTTGCCGTCTCCTGCTCCCCCTTTCTTGCTCTAACACGCCTCCCCGTTCCGTCTCCTACCCCCACCGTCAAAACTGTCTACAACACGTCACTTACCCAGCACCTGGACAGAGCGCCCTCTTCTCACATCACACGGAAGACCCGGGGCGTAGATGGACGGGTCCTCACAACACCTAGACAATATGGAGGGCAACAGACCCGCCAGTGCCTGACGCAAGACATACATTACGTGTAGCCGCTACCGACACCAGCAGTAGTGCTTGCGAGCTGCAGGCACTCACCAGTGCCTGACGCAGAGTGACATGCGAAAGGCAGGTTTCTCGTTCTTTTGAGATCCTGAGAAAAATTGGTGGAAAGATGAAAAAGAAATGAGAGAAAAATCCAAATAAATGATGTTCCGTTAGCGAGGGTGGTGGGTTATTATGTTCACCACTGCTGCTGTAAGGTGTGTGCGTGCTTTCCTGCTTGGACCCGCGACGCACACCTGGCTGCTGCTGGTGCCCATAGTTTTTGTGGCGAGACTAACCAGACGAGGATTGCCCGTTATGATACCTCCTCCTTTTCTTGAACAGACGAAGCTGTGGAACTTCCATTTCATCCTTCAGTCTTTCCCTCTTACAATAACCTTCCTACCTCTGTGGGTCAAGTCTTCAAACACCCGAGGACCCCTTGAGGTCTTCAGACACCCGAGGAGGACCTCTTGAGGTCTTCAAACACCCGAGGACCTCTTGAGGTCTTCAGACACCCGAGGACTCCTTGAGGTCTTCAGACACCCGAGGAGGACCTCTTGAGGTCTTCAAACACCCGAGGACCTCTTGAGGTCTTCAAACACCCGAGAACTCCTTGAGGTCTTCAGACACCCGAGGAGGACCTCTTGAGGTCTTCAAACACCCGAGGACCCCTTGAGGTCTTCAGACATCCGAGGAGGACCTCTTGAGGTCTTCAGACACCCGAGGACTCCTTGAGGTCTTCAGACCCAAAGACCTCTTGAGGTCTTCATTCTTACTCTGAATTCCTTTCACCCGAGATGGCCCTGGTTAAGAGGGGGGCATGTTGGTCGCTATAAAAAGATACAGTTGCATGTCACGCCTGTGTACTATGGTCGTGTAGAGAGGCAGGCTGTGGAAGATTACTATACCGCTCCAGCCTTGTACCATCAGATGTTCGTTGGTACAGTGCTGTTTTGTACCGCCATATATTTGTCTATTATTCTCCCTTCTCTCATCAGATATTCTCTGTCTCCTGTCGATGGAGTAAGCACCGCCAGGTCTTTGTTCCTAGCACCAGCAGGGGAGATTAGGTTGGGTTGGTTAAGCTAGGTTTGCTTACCGACCAAGTGGTAGATAGTCTATTCCAGGAGACAGCGATTAAGTATAATTATGATAATGATAGTGATTATAAATATATATATATATATATATATATATATATATATATATATATATATATATATATATATATATATATATATATATATATATATATATATATATGGAGTGAAAAAGATTTTGTGTGATCGGGGCCTGAACATGCAGGAGGGTGAAAGGAGGACAAGGAATAGAGTGAATTGGAGCGATGTGGTATACCGGGGTTGACGTGCTGTCAGTGGATTGAATCAAGGCATGTGAAGCGTCTGGGGTAAACCATGGAAAGCTGTGTAGGTATGTATATTTGCGTGTGTGGATGTATGTATATACATGTGTATGGGGGGGGGGGGTTGGGCCATTTCTTTCGTCTGTTTCCTTGCGCTACCTCGCAAACGCGGGAGACAGCGACAAAGTAAAAAAAAAAAAAAAAAAAATATATATATATATATATATATATATATATATATATATATATATATATATATAGAGAGAGAGAGAGAGAGAGAGAGAGAGAGAGAGAGAGAGAGAGAGGATATTAGAGCAGACTGAATCAGGAAGTTGATAATTACTTAACACGTCATTGAAATCTCCAGGAGGCTCGGCCCGTAGCGCGGAAGAACTCGATGTTGACATTTTGGGGGTTGCTACTGAGACGAGGTCTTCCGCAAGCTCGGGGTCTCCGGGAGACGCCAGATAATTGGCAGAGTGTGATCATGTGGGTACAACTGTGACGGCCGCACGAAAGTATAGCATCGGGAGTTAAAGGAAATATAAATGCCAAGGCTGGGTTGGGCTCGGGAGGAGAACCATTTTGATACATTTTCTGTGACACGAGAGAATGCGCCAAAAAAAAACATATAAACAGTTTGATAGTTTTTCTGAGCTTTGGAGGTTTGATAGAATAAACAGTTTGATAGTTTTCCTGAGTTTTGTGGGGTTTGATAGAAGACTCTCAAGAATATGTATTATGATTTTCCTGAATTTCGAATACAATTTAAAGTTACATGAGGTGATCCAATCTGACGCCATCATAGAAAGCTACGGACCTCCAGTTAGGCCAGAGGTGATGGTCGCAGCTCACCAAGGCATCCTGTCCCTTTTGCCTTCAACTGTCCAGAAAGTTACTGCAAGAGCATCCGCTCGTAACTGGCACGACCGTACAACCCTTCAGTAGGACGGTGCGATCGTTCGGTACGATGATAAGACTACGTGAGCACGACGGTACAGGCCTTGATGACGACTGTATGGCTCTTTGGATTCCAACAAGCCCCTTATGGGTCAGGTCAGAGACCAGGTGGTCATACCCAAGGGTCGTAACGTCGCGTTAAAGGGAAGCTTAAGTGTTGTACTCCAGGGTCGTACCGTCATGTTGTAAAGGGTAGTCCCGTAGCTTCGGAGTACGACGCCGTCGTACATAATGGGTTAATATCAACACGTCGTGCTAAAGTCCCACAAGAAAGCAACCAAATTCCACTCTTATCGGCATCATCATCACAGGCACGTATCACTCGCAGGCAGCAGATTGGTTTCCTCTTCAGATGAACACAGTCGTATTCTCCACTTCCTCAACTCATCGGATGTCAACATTAATGAGCGTCAACCAGCTTTCCTGTGATTATTATACTTACGTCAGCCCAGCTCACGTTGCACCTTGAGCAGCCATTTATCGAGATGGCCTCCACAACAAGAATCATCGAACATTCCCAGTTAATTGCATAATTGTACCTTCCTTCAAGTCATACTTTAGAAAAACTCTTGAAATCTCCTTTTTCTATTAAATTTTGTCAACCTTGTGCTCTACATTTAGGTACTTCAGGTTTACTGCCATAGCTCAGATAATATTGTATTGCAAAAGTCCATCCTCGTTCGCCTCATGCGATGCTGGGAGCTTCGCTGGGTGCCACCGAGGGTGAGGGTATGTGCGCTCAGTCAGGGCCAGGCTCTAAGAAATGCGGTCTCAGTTGATGGACCGAGGGAGGTTGCGGACGTGTACGGCTTGAGCCAAGACACGAACGTGGACCCGAGTGATGGTGGTGTGTTGAGGCCAGCTTCGGGATGGAGTTAAGATGGCGGGGTTGCAGCATGAGTGGCGAGAGAGAGAGAGAGGGAGGGAGCCAGTGTCACTCAGGTCATGGACACCCCACAAGTTCCTGTTTCCTTATCCGGTGGAACGGCTCGCCTCACACCTCGCCTCTGACACAGCCAATGGCTCTACGGGCAGCCCACATCACCCTCCTCTGACTCAGTTGTCCTCACAAGGGTTCCTGTCTCCACGGAAACCGTGGGCGTAGATCAGGTGGACAGATGCCGGTGGAAATCAATTGTCCTCTCCCATGGAAGTACAACAGTAATGGATCATTTTAATGTACGTCTTGGTAGGGAAAGGTGAATGTGGTTTACGTGTGTGCATGTGATGCGTGTACATGCATGACTGGTGTGGAACTCTTTCTGCTTATCAAAAGTATTCTGATCCTTTACATATTCATTCCTTTCATGGTCTCTTTTTTACACTGTAAAGGGATCCACACTTTTTTTTTTTTTTTTTTTACAAGTACTTGCCTTCCTTCTCCAGTCCATCAAACTCCTTCTTTTCACAGCCAATGAGAAGGATTACGTGGCGACGATCCCGGAGGAGGAGAACGTGGTGTGGGCATGGGTGCTGCTCTTCTGCTTCATCGTGCCCGAGCTGGGCACCTGGTTCAGGTCCACCCGCATGTGTGTTTTCAAGGTGAGCATCCTGTAGGAGAAATACCTCGCTTTCCCGTCCCAAATCCTGGTCATGGACCTGGTCGTCGCCGCCAGAGGCCAGGAGAATCCGTAAAGACGTGAATGAAAAACAAAAGCAGCCAAAAGAAGATAGT
The DNA here is from genome assembly GCF_036320965.1 of Panulirus ornatus. Classification (NCBI taxonomy): domain Eukaryota; kingdom Metazoa; phylum Arthropoda; class Malacostraca; order Decapoda; family Palinuridae; genus Panulirus; species Panulirus ornatus. Next base: position 25,526,005 of record NC_092280.1, on the reverse strand, counting down.
GTTGTATCCCATTACATTAGGAAGGCATGGGTTCACAAGTCTTAAGGATAATGGCAAAAGGGATCATTTTAATGTTGTTGAGTACATTATTCATTTCCTTATCGCTCAGAGGTCTATCCACTCTGAAGTGCGTAAGCATCACCTCTTTGAAGTACATACGTTATCGAAATTCATTTCTGTTTTATGTCCCCACTTGACAACACATTGCTTGCCTTTGATATGACCATTACTAACGTTATGAAATGTATTTCGTAGTTGGAGATAAGGAACATACATTGATTATATCTTTCGATTGAGTCTTATAGTTCAATTTATTATTTTTCCCCACCCCCACCAGTCATGGAAGAAGCCTCCCTTCGGTGACTTCTTCTGGGTGTTGTTGTTCGAGACGCTGCACACGGTGGGCACGGGCCTCTTGGTCTACCTAGTGCTGCCAGACCTGGATGTCATCAAGGGCGCCATGCTTACCAACTGCGTTGCCTTCATCCCGGGCCTCTTTGGTGAGTCCTCTACTTCCCCCCAACCTTCGCATCTTTCACGCCCAGGTTTTGGTTGGTGCATTAATAGACTCAAAGAGCAGAATGGATTGAGGGATTCGGGTTTCCTCATGAATCATGATCTCCGGCAGGTCTTCTGTCGAGGACGAGGAAGGAGTCACGCGTTGCCCTCAAAGTCATGATGGACCTTTTGGCTCTAGCGTGCCAGCTGACGGGCTTCGTGGTGTGGCCCATCGTCGAATACGGCAAGGACCCCAACGGCTGGAGAATCTGGCTCATCCCCTTAGCCATCTTACTGACCTCTTTCGGGTGGTGGGAAAACTACGTCGATAAACACTCCAAGTTCTGTAAGTACATTTTGGGGGGATACTGACGTAAACTCTAATTTTACGACATTCCTTCGTAAGTTAGATCGTAGATGACTTATGTAAGTGATCAAGTATATGTATAATGAGATCTAGTGATTGATTTTGGGGGATACTGACGTAAACGTTGATCTTACGACATTCTTTCGTAAGTTAGATCATAGATGACTTATATAACTGATCATATATATGTATAATGAGATCTGGTGAGTGATTTGTTGGGTTCAAACAGCTCTCATCAAGTACTACGGGGGTATCAAGGAGAGGTTGTGGAGAACGCGCTACTTCTGCTACATCTTCGTCTCCCTCTGGAAGTGTCTGGTCTTCTTCACCGTCATGCTCAGTGCTATGAGTACCCGCCTTCAGGAGTTCTCGACCATATTTGAACTCAGAAAAGCTTTCAGGTTAGAATTATTTAAGCTTTTCTCAGCTTGGACCACCGTTAAGTAACTTCTAGGAACCACATGTTATATAGTCGTAATTTCAGCGTTTCTTCCTGAAAATTGTTGATGGAAATGTAATCCTCACAGGCATTTGAAACCATGAAGTGTTGATTTTACGAGTTATCTAGTTTTCTAACTTTGTGTTTTTGGAAGAGCGACCATGATAGCTGTTCATATATCTATTGTAAGAGATTGAATTTCATGTACCACAATCATAGAAATGATGATCATGATGATGGTGATCATGAAGTTATCTAGTTTTCTAACTTTGTGTTTTTGGAAGAGCGACCATGATAGCTGTTCATATATCTATTGTAAGAGATTGAATTTCATGTACCACAATCATAGAAATGATGATCATGATGATGGTGATCATGATGGCTTTTATCATTTTATGTCATTTTCATTATAATAATTTTTTTGTCGTCGTTGCTATGGTCAGTGTGCACAGCATCAACGTGACAGAAGTGCGGGAGACATTACCGGGTCACACGGTGCCAGACTTCCCCACCGTGGCACCCTTCGAGAACACCGTCCCCATCATGTCCTCCCACGGCACTCCCGTCTACGTCTTCCTCATCCAGGTCCTCACAGCCTGGCTCTGCTACATCTTCGGTGAGTAAGACCTCAGATCATATATGGAGCCGGAGGGACCTCCAGTCCTGGGGCTTTTAATACTTAATACCACGGTTGAAAATAGGTTACTGAAAATATTGTATGGTGAATATGAACATCAGAAGGAGACTATGTTGGAGAAGACAGATCATTGAAATACCAGTCAAGCGTTTCAGTGAGGCGTTCTTGTTTCCAGGTAAATTTGCCTGCAAAATCTGCATCCAGGGCTTCAGCTTCGCCTTTCCCGTGAACCTGACGATCCCCGTGTCCATCTCGCTGCTCATCACCGCCTGCGGGCTGAGGTTCGACACAGCCTGCTCTTTCAGCGTCATCCCGGAGTACCTCTTCTGGGAGTGCAAGAACGGAGATATTCTCAACGACTTCTTGAACAATGATGTGAGTCTTGACCCGTTCACTTGCTTGGGTCTGACGAAAGATTCTGCCGGTTGTTCATTCATTTCCTCAATGTTTGCCAAGTGTGGTGCGAATTGCGGTGCTTCAGGGATCTGGTTAAGTTGGGTTGGCGAGATGAACATAATCACCCACAAGTTGGGTACATAGTGGTATACTCCGGGGTAACTTTATGGCACTCATGGTTCTCTTCCCTCCTCAGTACGCTTGGGTGTGGCTCTTCTGGCTCCTGTCCCAGACGTGGATCACATTACACATCTGGACGCCTAAATGTGAACGTCTGGCGTCCACAGAGAAGCTCTTTGTGACGCCCATGTACAACTCCCTCCTGATCGACCAGTCTCTGGCGCTCAACCGGCGGAGGGACGACGAAGGTGATGTGAAGACAGAGGACCTCAACCTCAACCCAGATGACCATGAGAATGAGGTATGCTGGACTCCTCCTCCTCCTCCACTCAGACAGCAATCTGCAGTATCCCAGATCAGATGATCCTTCACGTCGAAATCAGTGTAGTGTTCGTTGAGTTATAGAGTAAGCTTTTATCTGGGAGGGGGGAAAAAGAAGTTCACTTTTACTCAAAGCTGAGGTGAAAGAAACTTAAGGCAGGACTTTGATGAGTTTAGTTTCACTTTTTAGTCTCAGTAGCAGACTTAAATGTTTGGTATTGACTCTAGCTTCACAGTGGATAATTAATGTCACATTGTAGTGGTCAGGGAGATGACTTAATGACTGGGAAAGATAAGTCAAAGGTAGTAGTACTTGGGACTTGAATGTAGAGTATGATTTAGATGTTGAAAATACAGATTTGAGGAGAGAGGAGTATCAACAGAGGGAAGATGAATGGAAATTAAACCCATGGTCCTGTGTACTCACTGCTGAAAGAGCAAGATAAGTGATACCTTGTGTACAGATGTTTGTGCATACGTATGGTACAATTAGGATGGTACGCTTACATCTTTATAGGTCTGTGATGGTACAGGTAGTGGCCTTTGAGTAGATTGATGTAGGACTGTTAGATAGTGAAGGGTTAATGAAGAGGATGGTAGTTACCTGGTGTAGATCAGGTGGTGAAATGGTAGTTGAACACAGGACAGTAAGTGAAGAGGGAAGAGAGAGAGGAGAAGGTAAGAACTACGCCTTAGAATGATCTTTGAAAATTGGAGTAAATAAGAAAAGAGAATGTACCTGGTGGAGGTATGAGGGGCAGGTTAAAGACAGTAGATGAAGAGAGTTAATGAGAGGATGAATAAGGGGGAATGGAAGTTAAGGGTAAGGAAACTATGGTTAATGATGTTCCATGAGAGAAACCAGAGGCAAAGTTTTTTTTATCTATGATCCATTTATGGGATGAAATTTCCCACATTGTACTTACAGAGCCATTTCGACTAGAGACAATGATACATATTCTATTATCATTATACGTGAATAATGATTATGATTAATTCGGACGATGGCTCTTTAGGTGTCGCAATACTACGAGACCATCTCCATTCACACGGACTCCTCCAACAACAACACCTCCAAGATCAAGTCGTCCGACCACATCATTCGTATCTACGCCACAGCCACCATGTGGCACGAGAACGAGGAAGAGATGATGGAGATGTTGAAGTCCATCCTTCGTATGGATGAGGATCAGTCCGCCCGTCGCGTCGCACAGAAGTATCTCAAGGTCGTTGATCTTGACTACTACGAATTTGAGAGTAAGTAATCCTTCTGGTTTCCCCTCAGTATTGAGATAGTGCCAGGCACAAAACGAAGTTAAAGGCCCTGTTTGGTCCCATTCATTCTGTAGCTGTCGTGTATTATGCATCGAGACCATAGACCCCTTATTCACAACCAGACCCCATAGGCCTTTCTATGGTTTTACTTGGCTGCTTTATATGTCTTGGTTCTGTCCATTGACAGCATGTCACCCCCGTATACCACATTGTTCCAGTTCGCTCTATCCCTTGCACACCATTCATTCATGAAGCATAACTGTCTGGAGTAAAATTCTTGGACAGGTGTTACGACTTCAGATGTCTCGCCACTTTGACTCAAAACCTTCTCTTTTTCCAGCTCACATTTTCTTCGACGATGCCTTCGAGATTTCAGACGACAACGAGGACGAGAACGTTGTCAACCAGTTTGTGAAGCTGCTGGTGAACCTGATGGACGACGCGGCCACCCACGTCCACCAGACGAACATCCGTATTCGGCCGCCCAAGAAGTTCCCGACCCCGTATGGTGGGCGACTCGTGTGGACTCTTCCCGGCAAGACCAAGATCGTCGCGCACTTGAAGGACAAGAGCAAGATCAGGCACAAGAAGAGATGGTCTCAGGTGAGGCATGCCATATGTGTGAAGAAATCCTCAACTGATTGATGGAGAATCCTCAGCTGAGCTACACTTAGAAACGATACGGTGTAAATGAATATCATGCACTTCCCCACCTACCTGAAATGCAGTTATGTTTTATGTAATATTTGTCACTTGAACTGTTGTAAGAGTGTGCCAACAACATAAAAGATACCTTTGAAGTCTTCCTATGAATCTTGTATACAAAACACGGAACAGAACGTTATTCTCCTGTTAGATATTATGTACTATTCTTGTGCAGATATTATGTATTATTCTTGTGCTGCAGGTGATGTACATGTACTACCTCTTGGGCTTCAAGCTGATGGACCAGCCCATCTCAGTGGACAGGAAAGAAGTTATTGCCGAAAACACCTTCCTCCTCACCCTTGACGGAGACATTGATTTTGCCCCTAGTGCTGTCGCCCTCCTGGTAGATCTGATGAAAAAGAACACTAATCTAGGAGCTGCTTGTGGGCGCATCCACCCCGTGGGGTCTGGTAAGTTGGTGACTAAGTGTTGCTAAAAATGAAATGAGAGCTCTTAGGCTCCCGATTAGCGAATGGGATCTGTAAATTGGAAAGGACTGTCATGCGCTTGAAATAGATTGTTTGATTGCCCAAAAGGGCTTTCAGTTAACGAGTCCGGGGTTGTCAGATCATAAAGATATCAAAACTCTAAAATGGAATTGGCAGATACAGTAGCAGGAAGGGCTGTCTTTAGCTGAGTACATTATAGCTTTCTAAATGGCAGTGCGCCACACATGAGAGGTGACCCGGTATGTTTTATGACCAGGTCTGATGGTGTGGTATCAGATGTTCGAGTATGCTATCGGCCATTGGCTGCAGAAGGCAACAGAACACATGATCGGCTGCGTCTTGTGTAGTCCTGGCTGCTTCTCCTTGTTCCGTGGGAAAGCTTTGATGGACGACAACGTAATGGCCAGATATACCACCAAATCCAGCCAGGCGCGTCACTACGTACAGTACGATCAGGGTAAGTCTTGTGAAAGAGGATGTAGTTGTTTAAAGATGTGACAAGACCTCAAAGTTAGAAAACTGTTTTTAGAGCCAAGACATTTATCTATTCTCGTTTTATGTCATAAAAACTGCAGGGACTTTTTCTTTTTATCCTTTTATCGTCAAATTATGAGTAAGGTCAGTCCATCATTCATCAGTGTTACAAAATTACATTTTAAGCATCCACTGCTGGCACCGTTACAGGAGAGGACAGATGGCTTTGTACACTGCTGCTACAGCGAGGTTATCGCGTCGAGTACAGTGCTGCCTCCGACGCCTACACTCACGCCCCGGAAGGTTTCTCTGAGTTCTACAACCAACGCCGACGATGGGTGCCCTCTACCATGGCCAACATCATGGATCTGCTCCAAGATTACAAGAAAACTATCGAAGTCAATGATAATATTTCTCTACCCTACATTTCATATCAGGTATGATAATGAATTTCTCTTCCTTTAGATTTTCATGTGACATTGAGTCGCATTTCGTTTGATTCGACAGCGTCCATGTTGGCAGGTGTGAGCAGACTGTAAACAGTTCCTCTCTTTCAGACTATGTTGATGGCTGGTACTATCCTGGGTCCGGCTACGATCTTCCTTATGTTGGTGGGTGCCTTCGTGGCTGCCTTCAGAATCGGTAATTGGCTTTCCTTCCAGTACAACATCATTCCCATCCTGCTGTTCATGGTCACCTGCTTCACGCTCAAGTCTGCTTGGCAGGTATGGTGTCAGTCCTGGGAACTAGATGTGAAGTATCAAAAGTAAAGTTTCTGTACACTATTGATTGTAATGGTTACAGATGAAGTCCAGCAATTGTCTAGATTAGAGCACTGTAATGACACCGTGATCAATTACATGATATTATTGACATTAATCATTTTTTATATATATATTTTCACATTGTGTATGATAATGTTATATAATCATTGGTATGAATGCATTTCTTTACCTTTTATGTATTTGTTGGCTTTTTGTACTTTTGTTTTTTCCAGTGATTTGTGACATGTACTTCGTCATTTGTCAATGTGAATATCATTGTTGAAACGTCTTTGTTTTTTGTGTCTCCTTTGGTCTTGTCTGTGTGTCGTTTGTGTGGTGCCTGTGGCCTTTGTCAACACTCTCCGGCAACAGCTTATCGTGGCACAGATTATGTCAGCTTCCTACGCCCTCATCATGATGGCTGTCATCGTGGGTACAACCTTGCAGTTGGGCGAGGACGGCATCGGTTCTCCCTCGGCTATTTTCTTGATCGCTCTGTCGGGTTCATTCTTCATTGCAGCGTGCATGCATCCGCAAGAGTTTAAGTGCATCATTCCGGGTCTGTTGTACCTGCTGTGTATTCCCTCTATGTATCTTCTTCTCATCATCTATTCCCTCATCAACCTGAACATCGTCTCCTGGGGTACTCGCGAGATTGCCACAAAGAAGACGAAAAAGGTTTGTAACGTCTAGTACCACGGTGTATGTAGGTATGTGCATGAGGATGAGTAGCACACATGCCTGGGGGTGGTAACATTGGTGACGGTGACAAAAGTCTGCCTCTTGAAGCACAGAAAGACTAACTTTCTTTCTTCTTCCTCTGTCAGGTTTAAGTATGTTGAGATTTAAGAAGATACAATGTCCCCCAATGGGTCTTTGATAAGATATTGGCTCTCTTACAACGGAGTATATGCCAAGGTTGAGCTTTTGATGCAAAAGTATTCATGCAAAGTGAGAGGAAAAGGGATATCTTATAATAAGTATTGCTGTAAAGTTGTTGTTAAACCATGAGTTGATTGATCAATTCAACGATCTGTCCTTCAGTAATCTTGACTTGTAACTCAAGTTTACATAACATACTCTCATGAATGTTTTCAGTGTTCCACTTGAAGCACAGAGAATGCTTTATTGTTGTGCTCACAATGTTTCTTGTCTGCCGAAAGAGGAATAGGTGATGAACTTTTTACATTTATAAATTCATCAGTTTGGTGTTGGTCATCATCTCCTATTAGTGTATTTTGACAAACTTTTTTTTAAGTTGCAGTGCATCCCATTGTGTTGTTTTCACCATTTACTGAGATGCATAAGTATGCTTCATTTGTCTGTGCAAAACAGTAGTTTTATTCCGCATCCTTTCCTAAATAGCTTGTGTTTTTGTAACTTACACAACCATTTATCTGCTTCGTGCTTACACATTATCTGCTGCCTCTTCTTTCAGCTAATCCTCTTAGTCTTTGCTAGACTTTTAACTAATCAACTGTTCTTTCCTGTGATCCTACCAGTCCCACCATTTAGCTAATTCTTTCTTTAAGTGGTTCGATCATACTTGGACTAACCCACTAATATTGTCACTAACAAACATTGGTGCCTGGTCCTGGCCTGACAGATCAAGATAGCTTACGTGCTGACGGCAGTATACGCACTAGTGATGATCATCGTCTTGGTGGCAATGATCATCAACTTCGCTGAAGAAGGCTGGAACACCCCGTCTGCCATATTCTTCTTTGCCACGGCTGGCTCCTTCGTAATAACAGGCATATTACATCCTAAAGAATTAATTTGCTTACCATGCGGCTTAGTGTATTACTTGGTGGTGCCCTCCATGTACCTCCTGCTGCAAATCTACTCCTGCTTCAACCTCAACAATGTATCCTGGGGCACTCGGGAAGTAGCAACCAAGAGCAAGAAGAAGACCAGAGAGGTAGAAGGATCTCGTTTTCTATTTGTTCTTTATGAGACATAGTAGAAATTAATAAGAGGGACAGTACGTTCTGAGTAGTTAATCAAAACCATGATTTTATGAAAGGATAAGTGCCAAAGAAGGGTGGCAGTAGTTGATGAAAAAAAATTATGTTTACAGGGATAGAGGAGAATTTAACCTCAAAAATCTACTTCAAATGTTAGATGAACGAAAGTGAATAAAAAGGAGAAAGAGCAGACAAATCTACAACAGATTAGACAAGAAAGGGACATGTAATATGTAGGTTAGAGTGGAATGTGAGGACAGCGAATACAAAAAAAAAATTGTAGAGAAGCAGATATTAGTTGTAAAACTAAACCTAAGTCATTCAGTGAAGGAGAATAAGAGTGCCCTCTTAAATTATCACAAAATACATAGAAAAGAAGTTGGTGTTGAAACTAAGTGCTTTTAATGTGAGGTAAGAGGTTACATAATTTGAAACTTTGTGCATGTTGTAAGTTTAAAGAGCATGGGTTTTACTTTATGCATGAATTAATATTTAATATTTATGCATGGATTAATACAGTGATATTTGAGAGATTTAAACTAACATGTCCTAAAAGCTGTTCACACCACATTTTCTATCTAACACCGTACAGTCAGCACATGGTAAAGTCAGGTATGTGCTGCATTTATTATGTTATGCATTGCTTCCCTGAATTTTTCATCATAAACGTATTGTTGCAAGTTAGTTATAAAGTTATTGTAATACATTCTCTTATTGCATGAATATAATTAGGAAAGAATCAACAGCAGTTGAGTGACCAAAGATTCATCATAAACTTATTGTTGCAAGTTAGTTATAAAGTTATTGTAATACATTCTCTTGCATGAATATAATTAGGAAAGAATCAACAGCAGTTGAGTGACCAAAGATATACCTAAAAAGAAAATCATACAACTAATAATAGTTAATTAGTGATAACTATTGTTCCTGAATCTGCCTCTATAGGAACTGGAGGCAGAGCGTAAAGCAGCGGAAGAAGCCAAGAAAATGAAGAAGAAGGATGGGCTCTTGGCTTTCCTGCACAAAGATCAGATGGACAATGATGAAGGTTCCATCGAGTTCTCCCTGGCTGGGCTCTTCAAGATCATGTGTTGCATCCATGAGAAGCCCAATGATGATCGTCAACAGCTCGCCAGCATCGCTAGTTCGCTTGAGAGTCTCAAGAAACGCTTTGAAACAATTGAATCGTAAGTCTTTACTCTTATTTTCTGTAAAAAAAAAGCTGAAAACAGTAAAGATAATGTATCATAACGTTTAAAAAGATACTACAATGTCACACTGTAAAGCAAGTTACTACCAGTTATGTTTCATTCAAATTTTTGGTAAAGTGTGATAAGACCTGCAGGAATGATGTAGTTCATGTGTGTGGTCTCCATGAGCTTGCCTGCCTTAAGGCTCATCTTCCCTAGCTCACTAGCGGAACTCTGACTGTGACTTGTTGCTCTCACTCCTCTACCTATGAATAATACTACTCCCTCTATTCCATGTCTTGATCCCTCCAGTGCTCTGCTGTATTTATTCTTATTTCAAGTTACAGGTCTTATGTCATGTAATTTACTTGAGCTGTGCTCTACAGACCTTATTCTGTGCACCATACCTCCACCTTACTCAACAGCATATTCTCTGTACACATTTCCTTTGCCTTAATCTACAGTTCCTGCTCTGTACGCTCTTCTACTTGTTTTACCCCAAGCAGTTTATCTTTGGCCTGTTCTACAGTATTAATTTTCTAAAGGACTATTTTGTCTTGTTTGATACCCCATTCTCTGTTCGTGGTTTTTAATGGTCTAGCTGCCCATATCTCTGTCCTCATCCCCTAACTCTTCTTATTGTGTGTTCTGATTCTCCTTGCCCATACCTCATATTTTCAAAGCTCATTCTTTCACATGCCCTAACCTGGTCCTCAGCCTCATTCAGCTTATAGCCAAATCCTCCTGTGTTCCCCTGTCTCCACTTCTCAAGAAGCACAGTCTCAATCTGTTTCTGTCCCAACAGACATATGGGCCTCCCTCCTGCTGGACGCCGAAGGTCCTCCCACCAGCCTCGTTCCTCCCTTAGGGGGGATGGTGTGTCCGTCATCTCTGAGCATGCTGGTGATGATTACTCTGACAGTGAGAGTGAAAAGTCCGGTAAGTTTGTATTGTGCGTGTTTATGTGATTGCCATTACATATCTGTGCACAATGGGAAAGATCTTTACATGTAAGAGGCCCTTCCTCTCATCTTTTTTTATTTCAATAGATTTTTTTTGTTGATCATTGGTGATTGGATTTACTTCCCCTTCACTTAGCTTGTTCCTCAGTTCCACAACTCTTGCTGAAAATATGCTTCCTTGTCTATCTTTTGCCTAACTTTCAGTCATGACCTCTTGTTATGGAGTCTTCTTACATCAAAGAACTCTTCTATATTAATGTCATCAAAGCCTCTTGGAAATTTGCATGGCTTTATTGAATCTCCTTCTATTCTTCTTTCTTTCACTACATACAAACTGAGGGCTTTTCTCCACTCAATTCTAGTACCATTCCTGTAGCATTCATTTGGACCCTTTCCAGCAATTTTGTGACTCTGCAAGTGAGGAGGCTAGAATGTTGCTGTATATTCCAACTTAGGGTAAATGTATTGTCCATGAATTTGAAGAGAGTTTTAATGCTGACCAAAATTTAGTTTGCCTTCTTTACGATCTTTCATGCTTGCAGTTCTTTGAAAAATTTGGAATTATGTAAAATCTTAGGTTGCTCTCCTCAGGCATGCATAATAGGCACAATTTCGTTTGTTTAAACCTCTTGTTATCTTCATAACTGCTTTTTCATGGCAAAATTTTTAAAGTTTTGTCTGACCACTGCTGTATCTTGTTTAGATATTTTTGCAGTGTTTTGCTGTCCTTGTTGCTTTGTACTTCTTTCATAGTTTTGATTTCATCTGCAAATATATTAGGTTATCTATCTACCTTGTTTGGCAAAGATTTTATTTAAATCATGTATATTAATGGCCTGGGCACTGAGTTATAAGGGATCCCACTTCTCATCCATGCCCAATTTGAGAGGTGTCTTCTGACATGTGTTCCCTGTTTCGTTTCAGCAAGGTGGCTGTCATTCTGTTTAAGCAATCCTCCTGTAACTCCAGCCTGGATGTTTAGCTTCATCAGCCTTACTGAAAGTCTTTTAACAATTTAATTATGCACAGTCCACCCATCCATCCATTTTTCAGAGGATCTTGCTTACATGTTCTCTAAAATCCAGTCGGTTTGTTATGGAAGACTTATTTCTTTAATTCATGTAGTGTGCAAGCGTGTGTGTGTGTGTGTCTTTACATGATCTTATAGTACAGAAAGGATATCCTACACTTCTGGGGGCCACATCACTTGAACTTTGTATGAGTGTCACCACACCTTCAATAGAAGCACATATTAATCCACCACAGTCCTGCACCATCTTAACCACAACCACTGATGATGGTTAATGTATCTGTTTTTATTGTATTATGTATTTCTCAGCTTTGTTAACCCAGCTGCTAACAGTTTTTACTTCAAACCAGTTTCCATCCTAAATATTCCGTGTATTCCTCGATGTTATTTACAGCCTTCTAGTGTATTAATTACAAGCCTATGTAATATTAACTACAGCCTTTCATAATGTTGACTAGAACCCTGCATGATTGTAACTGTAGCTTTCCATGATGCTTACTACAGTCCATAGTTATGTTAGCTACAGCCTCCTTAATCTTAACTGTAATCCTCCACAACATTACATAATGCTAACTACAGCTTTCCATAATGTGAACTACAGACTTCCTTACTGTTAACTACAGACTTCATAATGTTAACTTCATCCCTCCATTATGTTTATAAAACTTCACGAATGTTACTGTAACTTTGTGGTCCTTCATGAATTGTACTATAAACTTATACACCATTCACTATATCATCACAGTCCATCATGATTTTTAATGCACCCCTATAGTTATTTACAGTGTTAATCAATTACAGCCATTTGCAGATGTTAAACTTTGTCTTGGCTAATATCTACTGTCTTCTAATTGTGCCATTCCTTCAGGACCAAAGGAAGAGCGTGATGACCTGGTGAACCCCTACTGGATGGAGGACAAGGCACTCAAGAGGGGAGAGGTTGACTACATGCCTGGGGCTGAAGTGCAGTTCTTTAAGGACCTCATTGAGAAGTATCTATACCCTCTAATCAAGAATGGCACTGAACAGGTACAGTGATGTTCTCCAAGATAGCTAGATGCTAAAAAAAATTTACTGTCAATGCTTATATATGTATATTCATCTTGAGGATAGAAGGAAGGGTATTTCCCACATATCTCGTATGTATCGTAGAAGATGGCCAAAATGGGCTTGAGTAGGGAGGTATGAAATTCATCCCTCTTGTACTGTCACTTTCTAAAAGTGGAAACAAAAGGAGTGAAGCAAGGATTTTTTTCTTCGAAGGCTCAGTTCCTGATACTACCTGGCAAAGGCAGGAAAGGCAAGCACCTTTGAAAAAATATTTATGTGCATGTTTGTGCACAGTAAATGTACTTGGTCTCCCAGTTCCTCAAGCAAACCACAATATGAAAGTCCTCCCATATGCAGATGACCTCACAATCACAGTTGTAACACTGGCTCACTCATTACGTAATTACATCTACACAGAGATCTTTGATCACTCTTTTAAACTCAGGCGAACAATAATCCAACCTACACCCTCTAGATACCTTGAATGGATAGCCACTCCCATTGAATAGAACACCTGCTATTCATTCTAGATATCACATACAGTACACGCATGATATTCACTCCCAGCACCAACACCATCAACACTAAAGCAACACACAGACTCAGAACATTAACTGGTTTGAGATTTAGAAAAGCAAGAATCCCACAACATCCTCTACAATCAGTTCATCTCCACTAAACTACTCACCTACCTGGTCATCCACCCCCTTCAAAAGCAAACATAAGAGCTGCAGTCCACACAAAATAAAGCACTCAGAATCATCATTGGCTGCCTATCACTCACAAAAACTCATTATCTACATGATAAAACAAAGATCCACCTATTACCAAAAAGTTTACTCCTGCATCACATTCAGCAACCTCTACTTACACCTCCTTGCACCCCGAACAAACATGATACTGAGAAAACACAAATACACTTAAATGACTCAACAGGCACTAAGCAACTGCCTTTGCAACTCAATCTTAGGTACCATCCCACAAGACATACACCTAACTGAAAGAACACTCCCCAGATGCACATGAGTCATACTCTCCAGTCTGCCCTCTGAACACAACCCATCCCTGTAATACTTTAAATGCAGATTCACCACTTCCAGTCCATGAATGCAACTACCATAATGAAGATAATGTACGCTTACTGCTGTTTTGCCCCATACTCTCTCTATGTATACACATACAAAAGTCAGTATTTTTTATGACATGATCCTGCCCATTGGATGTGTTGCAGGAGCCCCATAAAGGTAGAAGGAACTCTTGGGATGGAAAGTAAGTAATATTCATTTATTTATTATTACCCCAGGACCAGTTCCTATGAAGAGTCCTGATGTTTCAAGGTCCTTTCTTAAGGCTCATGCAGCCCAAGGGTGCACCACTTCCAGTTGTAGGGAAATGTAGACTCCCATGGAGTAAGATCATCTTTGATAAGACTGTACTCCCAGTGATGCAGCCTCGCTTAAGTTGACTTTTCTTTTGCTGTGTAACCTCAAGCTGATGGAGTGTAGTAACACCTGTAAGCATATTTGAATTTAAATACACATATTTTCCCTGAGCATAAGGGAGAAAGAAAACTACCCATGTATCCCCTGCATCTCATAGAAGGTGACTAAGAGGGGTGGGAGTTGGGGAATGGAAATCCTCCTTGCCCATATTATCACTTTTTAAAAGATAGGAACAGGAGTGAAGAAAGGATTTTCCTTGCTGGGTTAGTTCCTGGTACTTACTTGTTCAGACAGGATAAGGCAAGCTGGTATTTGAAATAAAAGAAAATATATGCAGGAGAGTGAAATGTGTCTTGGAATAGAGTGAATTGGAATGATGTGGTATACTGGGGGCGACATTCTGTCAGTGGACTGAATCAGGACATGTGAAACATCCATGATGAACCATGGAAAGGTCTGTGAGGCTGTGGTTTTAGTGCATTTCACATGACAGCCTAGAGAATGAGTGTGAGTGGATGTGGCCTTTATTCAAGTTTCCTGGTGCTGCCTCGATGATGCAAGGGTAGCGATGCTGCTCCCTGTGGGGCTGTCATGTGTTAGCAAGGTTGCATCAAAAACAAGTGACTGAGCCTCTGAGGGAAAATCCTCACTTGGCCCACATCTCTGTTCCTTCTTTTGGAAAAATAGAACAGGAGGGGAGGATTTCCAGGCCCATACACACATATATGTTTGTGTGAATGCTGCATATATATCTTACTTTGGTGTAACTGGACTCAACCAAAATGTGGTTACATTGTGAGTGAAAAGTCATTTCCAGTGAGGATATATCATCGTCAAATGATTGTAGGAAGTATAGTCTCATCAAGGAACTTGTTGCCTCAGAAGAGTCCATCATTTCCCTGCTTGTGATCATAGCACAGTCTTGAAGCTACAGGAGCCCCAGAAAATGGATCCTTGGGATATATTTACTATGAGAGTAATGATATATCTTTTATTGTTTCTCTTGTAATCAGTGCAGGATGGCACTCTCTGCAAAAGTTAAAAGTGCAACTTGTTTGAAGAATGTTATTTAGATTATTGATTATTTCTTGAGATTTAAGAATTAGCTTATCTTGTGTGCTGAAGCATGTTCATTATGTCTTTAAGTCAGTTATTTTATTTGCACTTAAATTACTGTTTGTACTGAAATGAAATTTTGTTTTTTATATAATAGAATACATATGCTCTTTGTATTGAAAAGAATAGCTCAGCCAGATGATTACTCATGAGTACGTGTTTGAGGCCATTAGTTATCCATAGACATAGTAGAAAGATTACAAGCTAAGCCTTGTAAGGAGTGCCACTCCCGCGATATCATCTAGTTTGACCCGTAAGTATAATGCTCAAGTTCACATCTCTCTTTTTTTTTTCTTGGCCTGAGGCTTTCAGAATGAGGAGTGTTACTCTTTCCTGTAGACTGGGAGAGGAGCACTGTGTTATAACTAGCTGAACACTCCTTTAGCCAGTTTTCATTCTCTTCGCATTAACCAGAGGTGTTTTGGAAACCTGATCTACATAATATAAGGATATATATATATACAGTGTTACGAGTTCCTCCTTAAGGTGTTCATAGCCCTTCTGTTGTTGCTGTGTGAAGGTGCAGTCCAGCATCAATTATCAGATTCAAGCTAAATGACTTCTTGAAGATTTAGATATAGTCTGCCATATCTAGATCAATCCCATATCATAAACAAGTATAATATCAGCATTTTTTCTGGGAACTCTGCATCATGAGTTTAGCATGATCTCATTAAGATCTTACTCTCAGTAAAACCAAAAGGTTATTAGTCAACCAATCGGAAGTTTTAGAAATATGATATATCTAGACTGTGATATTGACTATACACCTCCAAAGCATTATCTTAGAGTTAATTTGAATTTAGTGAGTAGATCTGATAGTATTGAAATTTTTTTGATGGATAAATTTTTGTGTGAAATGTTGGGTCATTTAGATGAACAGGTAATTGATGTGGTGCTGCAATCTTCTTCATTTTGGTGATGATGATGTCTCGTAGTCTGAAACAAAATGTTTCATATTTCCTTTTAGTCTCACTATTGATCAAAAGACATTATTTATTTATTATACTTTTTCGTTGTCTCCCGCATTAGCGAGGTAGCACAAGGAAATAGACAAAAGAATGGCCCAACTCACCCACATACACATGTATGTACATACATGCCCACACACGCACACGTACATACATATACATACCTATATATATATATATATATATATATATATATATATATATATATATATATATATATATATATATATATATATATACACACACGTACATATTCATACATGCTGCCTTTATCTATTCCTGTCACCACCCCGCCACTTATTAAATGGCACCCCTCTCCCCCTGCGCGCACTCAAGGTAGCGCTAGGAAAAGTCAACAAAGGCCACATTCATTCACACTCAGTCTCTAGCTGTCATGTGTAATGCACCAAAACCACAGCTCCCTTTCCACATCCAGGCTCCACAAAACTTTCCATGGTTTACCCCAGACGCTTCACATGCCCTGGTTCAATCCACTGATAGCACGATGACCCTGGTATACTATATCATTCCAATTCACTCTACTCCTTGTACGCCTTTCACCCTCCTGTATGTTCAGGCCCCAAATGCTCAAAATCTTTTTCACTCCATTCTTCCACCTCCACTTTGGTCTCCCACTTCTCGTTCCCTTCACCTCTGACACATATATCCTCTATCACAATCTTTCCTCACTCATTCTCTCCATGTGACCAGACCATTTCAAGACACTCTCTTTTGCTCTCTCAACCCCACTCTGGTTCAATCCATTGACAGCATGTCAACCCCGGTACACCACATCATTCCAATTCACTCTATTCCTTGTACGCCTTTCACCCTCCCATATGTTCAGACCCCATTTGCTCAAAATCTTTTTTTACTCCATCCTTCCACCTCCAGTTTGGTCTCCCACTTCTCCTCGTTCCCTTCACATCTGGCACATATATCCTCTATGTCAATCTTTCCTCACTCATTCTCTCCATGTGACCAAACCATTTTCATATACCCTCTTTTGCTCTCTCAACCACACTCTTTTTATTACCACACATCTCTCTTACCTTTTCCTTACTTACTCGATCAAACCACCTCACACCACATATTGTCCTCAAACATCTCATTTCCAACACATCCACCCTCCACTGCACAACCCATGCCTCGCAACCATATAACGTTGTTTGAACCTCTATTCCTTTAAACATACCCATTTTTGCTCTCTAAGATAACATTCTTGCCTTCCGCACATACTTCAGCGCTCCCAGAACCTTCGCCTCCTCCCCACCCTGTGACTCACTTCCACTTCCATGGTTCCATCCGCTGCCAAATCCACTCCCAGATATCTAAAACACTTCACTTCCTCCAGTTTTTCTCCATTCAAACTTACCTCCCAATTAACTTGTCCCTCAACCCTACTGAACTTAATAACCTTGATCTTATTCACATTTACTCTCAGCTTTCTTCTTTCACACACTTTACCAAACTCAGTCACCAACTTCTGCAGTTTCTCACCCGAATCAGCCACCAGCGCTGTATCATAAGCAAACAACATCTGACTCACTTCCCAAGCCTGCTCATCCACAACAGACTGCATACTTGCCCCTGTGTCCAAAACTCTTGCATTCACCTCCCTAACAACCCCATCCATAAACAAATTAAACAACCATGGAGACATCACGCGCCCCTGCTGCAAACCAACATTCACTGGGAACCAATCACTTTCCTCTCTTTCTACTTGTACACCTGCATTACATCCTCAATAAAAGCTTTTCACTGCTTCTAGCAACTTACCTCCCATACCATATACTCTTAACACCTTCCACAGAGCATCTCTATCAACTCTAACATATACCTTCTCCAGAACCACAAATGCCACATACATATCCATTTGTTTTTCTAAGTATTTCTCACAATCATTCTTCAAAGCAAACATTTGAACCACACATCCTCTACCACTTCTGAAACCACACTGCTCTTCCCCAATCTGATGCTCTGTACATGCCTTGACCCTCTCAATCAATACCCTCCCATGTAATTTCCCAGGAATACTCAACTTATACCTCTGTAATTTGAACACTCACCTTTATCCCTTCTGCCTTTGTACAATGGCACTGTGCATGCATTCCGCCAATCCTCAGGCACTTCACCATGAACCATACATACATTGAATATCCTCACCAACTAGCAACAACACAATCACCCTCTTTTTTGATAAATTCCTCAGCAGTACCATTCAAAGCCGCTGCCTTGCTGGCTTTCATCTTCCACAAAGCTTTCACTACCTCTTCTCTGTTTACCAAACCATTCTCCCTGACCCTCACTTCACACACCACCTCGACCAAAACACCCTATATCTGCCACTCTATCATCAGACACATTCAACAAACCTTCAAAATACTCACTCCATCTCCTTCTTATTTCACCACTACTTATTATTACCTCCCCATTATCCCCCTTCACTGATGTTCCCATTTGTTCTCTTGCCTCACACACTTTATTTACTTCCTTCCAAAACATCTTTTTATTCTCCCTTGAATTTAATGATACTCTCTCACCTCAGCTCTCATTTCACCTCTTGCACCTTTCTCTTGACCTCTTGCCTCTTTCTTTTATGCATCTCCCAGTCATTTGCACTGTTTCCCTGCAAAAATTGTCCAAATGCCTCTCTCTTCTCTTTCACTAACACTCTTACTTTTTCATCCCACCACTCACTACCCTTTCTAATCTGCCCACCTCCAACCTTTCTCATGCCACAAGCATCTTTTGCGCAAGCCATCACTGCTTCCTTGAATACATTCTATTCCCCCCCACTTCCCTTACGTCATTTGCTCTCACCTTTTTCCATTCTGCACTCAGTCTCTCTTGGTACTTCCTCACACAAGTCTCCTTTCCAAGCTCACTTGCTCTCACCACTCTCTTCACCCTAACATTCTCTCTTCTTTTCTGAAAACCACTACAAGTCTTCACCTTCACAAGGTAATGATCAGACATCCCTCCAGTTGCCCCTCTCAGCACATTAACATCCAAAAGTCTCTCTTTCACGCACTTGTCATTTAACACGTAATCCAGTAACTCTCTGGCCATCTCTCCTACTTATATACCTTTTTTTTTATTATTATACTTATTCGCTGTCTCACGTATTTGTAAGGTAGCGCAAGGAAACAGACAAAAGAATGGCCCAACCCACCCACATACACATGTATATACATAAACGTCCACACACACACACACATATACATACCTATACATGTCAGTGTGGTGGGATGAAGTGTATATATATATATACTTCCCAAAGAAGGAACAGAGAAGGGGGCCAGATGAGAATATTCCCTCAAAGGCCCAGTCCTCTGTTCTTAACGCTACCTCGCTAACGCGGGAAATGGCGAATAGTATGAAAGAAAAAAGAAAAGATATATATATATATATATATATATATATATATATATATATATATATATATATATATATATATATATATATATATATATATTGTTTTTTACTTTCATTCATTTTTCATGTATGTGTCAGCATAGTATATATTTGTACAAGCAATTCACTAACTGTGTATTTCTACTGGCTTTACTTAGACAAGTATTGTTTTAGATTACTGGACACAGAGCATCACCTTTATGAACACCTAGGTTCCTATGGACTGTCACATATTTGTTACACACTCCAGTAAGGCTATGCTGGAGTGCATGCACTGCAGTGTAACATAGCATGTTCTCCAAGCACTAGTCAATAGTTTGGGCATCGTTTCTTACACACTAATGGGAATGGAAAACTTTTAACTAAGAATGTCATAATCAGACTTCAGTTTGCGACAATTGTATGTATTTAATATGATAAGCCTTTTCAGTGCACTTAGAACAAAAAGTGTTGAATGATTGACAACTGCAAGAAATTGTATTTGTGCATCATATGCCTGCCAAACCAAATTTCATACAGTAATTTTTCAGTTGCGACAGTTTCACATACGATTCAAAACTAATCACTTATAGTAGTATAGATTTAAATAAAGATTTCTGAGAGATGTCACTGTTATGATGTGGCATCTGTTGATGCCCTAATATTTCCATAAACTGTCTGCTAACCCAAACTGTTTCCAGAACTTAAGTATGAATGAGCTCATTATTTCAGTCTGTTTACTTTCTCTCCTTAATGTAATATTATGTAAATTAAAGCTTGAACAATGTTGAAGTAGAGTGTCTACTAAATTTATCAGAATATTGGTTTAATTTTTTTACTTTGCTTCATAGGTTCTTGATAAACAGTGTCTAATCTCGATATGTTTGATGAAAAGAAAGAGAGAATATTCCTCTTCTGGTGTTTAGATTTCCACAACGCTGTGAATTGTAATACAGCATAGTACCTGCATTCTCTTTATTGAAATTGATATTTCTATTAGTCCTTTGATAATCAAATTAAGATTGAGAGGTTAAAGGTTACTGACTGTCTTATTTCAGACATAAATGAATATCATGAACAGAAAAAAATATTGTATTATTATTATTATTATTATTTTTCATGTTTGCCGTTTCCCATGTTAGTGAGGTAGTTCCGAGAACAGACAAAGAAAAGGCCTCATTTGCTCACATCCACTCTCATTCTCTAGCCATCGTGTGCAATAAATCAAAACCACCTATCCACAACTAGGCCCACAGATCTTTCCAAGGTTTCTCTCACCTGCTTCATATGCCCTGATTCAGTCTGTTGATAGCATGTCTTCCCCTGTATACAGCATCACTCCATTTTACTTTGTTCATGCGCACCTTTCACCCCTCCTGGATGTTCAGTCCCCAAGCACTCGAAAGCTATTTCTTTCCATATTTCCATCTCCAGTTTGGTCTCCCCCTTTTCCTTCTCCCCTCCACTTGACAAGTAAATCCTCTTTGTTAGTTTCTCTTCACACCATTTCAGCACACCCTCTTCAGCTCTCTCAGCCATACTCTTCCTCATTGTTGATTACTCGATCAACCCTCTTTGCACCACATATTTTCCTCAAACATTTTGTTTTCAACACATTCGTGCTCTTCTGTATATTTCATCTGAACCTCATTACTCCTCACATCCATATGACATCATTGGAACTACCATTTTCACCCTCCCAGAGAGCGATCTCTCTTTCTACACATTCCTCACTGCCCCCAAAACCTAAATTTCCTCCCTCACCAACCGTATGACTCATCTCCACATCCATGGTACCATTCACTTACATGTCCTTTTTAGGTTTTTGAAACATTGCACTGCATCCAATATTTGTCCATTTAAGCTCACACCCCAACTAATTTGACTTTCTGCTCTGCTGAAGTGAATAACATTGCTTTTATATACATTCACTCTGAACTTCCTCTTTTCACACACTGTCCTGAACATAGACACCAAATTTTGCAGTTTGTCTTGAATCGCCTACCAGTGCTGTGTCACCATCAGTCAATAGCTGACTCACTTCCCAGGCCCCTTCAATCTCTATCATTATTAATATTATTATTATTATTATTATTATTATTATTATTATTATTATTTTTTTTTATTATTGTTATTAATATTGTTATTATTATTATTGCTGCTGATATCAGTATTAGTGTTTTGTGCGCTTCATTAGAAAACATTTGACGTGACGTATTTAATCAACTGATGACTTATGTAATGATTTGGCATGAAGATGGTCTTTTAGAGCACGTCAAACTTCTGGGAATCATGCATAGGATCTTTTACAAGATCGTTTAGATATAGAGGCAAATTACAGTAGTGTAGACTGATGATTGTATCTAAGTAGAGAACATATTATGCTAGATTATTCTGTATATAAAGACTTTTGGGCCTACTGCAATGTACAGAGAAGGGGTTCTGTCAGTATATTTCCCCTTCTTAAGGTCAGTTTTGTTATATAAGTGGATAGCTCTTTACTTCTGGTTCTTCTTTGAAACAACTCCTTACCTTCACTGTCTTCATGTCTTCGTAACTTCTGAGTGCCTGTTGATGAATGCAGCACCACTTTTAATAAGGCTGATCTTATATGGACTTTTTACAAGATATCATGAAAGGTTATGGGTGTGCACGAACTAATCCCCACCCTCCCTTCCACTTCTCTTCCCCCTTTAGAGAAAAATGGAGGGTGATTTAAAGGAACTTCGGAATATAGCAGTCTTCTCCTTCACTATGATGAATGCTATCTTTGTTCTAATTGTCTTCCTGCTCCAACTGAACAAAGATACTATCCATATCAACTGGCCTCTAGGCGTGAAGACAAACATCACATTCGACGAAGCAACCAGTGAGGTAGGTGGGCCCTGGCCTTAGAGTTCTCATCAGTGTTATGAACTTGCCTGTGATGTGTGTGGTGCACATTGTCTCCCCAACAGAAACAAGTTGAGATCGAGTTAAAGGAGCTGAGAAACAAATCTTTCTTCGGTTTCTTCATGCTCAACGCGCTCTTTGTGCTCATTGTGTTCTTACTTCAATTGAACAAAGATGAGCTGCACATCGACTGGCCACTGGGCGTCAAAGAAAACATCACAATCATTCCAGATACTCAGGAGGTAACCTGGAGCCCACCCCAGCCCCTGCTACTTGTGGTGCCCGAGAACTGGCACACCTGCCTCCACCAGTTCTCCCTCAGCTCCTTGTTCTTCAGGAGTACTTTGGGGCCTTATGGGAGGACTTCTTACCTTTCACGGCTGCATCTCTCCTTCAGCAGTATAGCCTCTGGAGCTCTTGACCCCCATTATAACCTTTTTTTGACCCTGCATGACATGATCCTGACCTAGCATGCTAACACTGATTCACCATGATACATTCCTGACTGAAACAAACTGATGGGTTATCATATATTACAAAAAACAGCATTGTACATTATTATTAATTCAGTTAATTACAGCAAAAGCAAAGCAGAATCAGTCAAGAGGCAGTCAAGCACCCATTCCATTAAAGTGGAATATTTTACTACTTTTACATAATAAGCATGTTTGATATGGGTGGTTAAGAATGTTTCTATAACAGTTTTTAGATTTTTGCCTCAGTTTATATGTTACACATCCATTTTTGGCCATCTGTCATCCTATATTCACACAAAAATAGATATAAGAAAGTGGAAATGCAATATTAAGTGTGTTACACATAACAGCTTGAGACTGCATGAGAACGAATGCAGCCTTTTTGTTTGTATTCCTGGTGCTACCTTGCTGAAGCAGGGGATAGCGATGCTATTTTCCTGTGGGGCTGGGTAGCGTGAGGAATGGATGAAGGCAAGCATGTGTATGTACGTAATGTCTGCGTATGTGTATGTATGGATATGTTGATATGTATATGAGTGTATGTGGGCATTTATGTACATGTATATGAGTGTACATGAGTGGATGGGCCATTCTTTTCTGTTTCCTGGTGCTACTTCTCTTATGTGGGAAACAGCGATTATGTATAATAACTAAGCATGCATAATAAGTTGAGAGAGCAGAAGAGGGTGTGTTGAAATGGTTTGGTGACATGGAGAGAATAAGTAACGAAAGATTGACAAAGAGGTAGAGGGCTGTCGATGGGAATGGATGAAGACAGCAAGTATGAATATGTACATGTGCATATATTTATATGTATGTATACATTGAAATGTATAGGTATGTATATGTGCGTGTGTAGGTGTCTATGTATATACATGTGTATGTGGGTGGGTTGGGCCATTCTTTTGTCTGCTTCCTTGTAGATCTAAATCTGTAATCGAATAATCAAGCTCTCTCTCTCTCTCTCTCTCTCTCTCTCTCTCTCTCTCTCTCTCTCTCTCTCTCTCTCTCTCTCTCTCTCTCTCTCTCTCTCTCTCTCTCTCTCTCTCTCTCTCTCTCTCTCAGTATTTACATATGTATATGTCCACCCGCAAGTGTAAAGTCACCTTTGACAAGGAGTACAATCTCATCAAATTCTTGTCACTCCAATTGAGTCCATCATTTCTTTGCTTCTAGAAGTCCTGCAGCCTCACGGTGCAGGAACCCCTTGATAGGAGGTTGTAGGTAAACTAGGACTCTTTTGGAGAAAGGGGTCCTCGGACAGTTTTCAATAAATAGATCAAGTATATACATATGTATGCAGTATTTTCTGTTTGAGTCGGTGATTTCCACTTTCTTGTATGTTAATGATAATAAACATGATGAACCATATGAAGCATGTCATCCCATGATACTTTCCGTTGTCTTAAATGAAGATTATTAAAACATTCTTATCCATGATTTTCTTGCTCCATTTATTAAAATGCATAATGCTGATATATTAAAGGAAAAACCTACCTTTAATTTTTCATCTCAATTCCAATCAAATTTTAGATTTACATATATTTTCCATGATAAACTTTATACTTAGCTTACAGTCACAGTCTGGTTACCTTGTGATTGGTGACTGATCCCATGGTGACTATGTCTTGAGATTCTTTTTCTCTTAGATGTCCCAGGACTGTCTTTTGACTGTTTGCATAGCATCTGTCCACTTGGTGATAGAACTTGTCAGTTACCTCCAACTAGTGACCATCTGAACCTGTCAGTTACCTCCAACTAGTGACCATCTGTAGCTAGTGCCTTTGTCTACTTGGTTACTACCCATATGGGTGACTGTACCCTCCTTTTGACTGCCACTTCAAATCACTGACCCTATGGGTGACTGTCCATTCCTGGTGATTATCTCTTAGCGACTGTCCCCTGATGAGTACCCTCTCCTGGTGACTCACCCCTCCCAGTGTCTGCCCTTGCTGCAAGCTGTCCCTTATTGCCCCTCCTAGTGATTACCCTTGTTGGTGAGTGTTACTCATGTGCCCCCACCCTTGCTACATTCCCTCTTGGTAACTGTCTTCATCTAGTAACTTCCTCTCCTGATGCCTGACTTTCTATGGTGACTGACCCCTCTTTGTGAATGTTTCCTCTTGGCGTCTGTGTCTCTTGGTGATAGACCCATTCAGACGACTTTCATTACCACCTCTTCTTGGTGACCAACCCTTTCAGGAGGCTGCATGAACCCAGTGACTGCCAGTACATGGTGATTACCCCGGCCTGGTGACTATCCCAAGTATGGTATCTGCATCGCTCTTGCAATAACTTGGTGACTCTTTTCCCTAATGACAACCTTTACCTCATGACTTGCCTTTATATAGTCACCACTCTTAGCTTATAACTGCTGTCACTTAGTGACTGTTTTTACCTGTTGACGACCCTTACCCCCTGACACCCCTTACCTGGTGACTGCCACTACCTGGGACTGCTTCTGCTTGGTGACTCCACTTGGAGACCCCTCTTACTAGTGACTGCCCTTTTCCTGGTACTTGTACCTAGCTAGTGACAATCATCACATGGTGACTGCTATTAATGGGTGGGTGATCCTGGTTACTAACCCTGCCTAGTGAGTGTGTAACCCAACCTGGTGACTGTCTTTACCTCATGTTATCTATTACTAATGCCAGTTGGTGACTGTCCTAACATCTTGACCAACCCCACTCTCCTCTCTGACTGACTGACTGACTTGACTAAGTGACTGATCTTACTCTATAATTGACTGGCTGTACTCCTTGAGTGATTGACTCTGCCCTGACTGACTAACTGTATCCTATGACTGACTGGCTATACCCTATGACTGACTAGCTTTGCTATATAACTGACTGGTTGTACCTTAAGGCTGAGTGGTTCTGCCTTATGACTGCCTGGCTTTACTCTGTCT
Source organism: Panulirus ornatus (assembly GCF_036320965.1). NCBI lineage: Eukaryota > Metazoa > Arthropoda > Malacostraca > Decapoda > Palinuridae > Panulirus > Panulirus ornatus. Next base: position 25,500,154 of record NC_092280.1, on the reverse strand, counting down.
GACTGGCTATACCCTATGATTAACTGGCTCTGCTGTATGACTGATTGGCTTTATCCCAAGTGATGATTGACTGGCTTTACTCCATGACTGACTGGCTACCTTTTCTTTAACTATCTTTACCCTGTGACTGACCAGCCATACTTGATGACTAACTGGCTATACCCTGTGATTGATTGGCTTTACTCTATGACTGACTGGTTACACCGTATGACTGACTAGCTCTATCCAATGACTGACTGGCCTTACCTAATGAGTGACTAGGTCCACTTTATGATTGACTGGCTTTCCCCTATGACTGACTGGCTTTACCTTATAACTGACTGGCTTTACCATTTGGCTGCCTGGCTCTACCCTATGACTGATTGGCTCTTCTCTATACTTGATTGGCTGTACCGTTTGACTAACTAGTTTTACCTTATGACAGATTGGCCCAAACCTGTGACTGACTGGCTCTTTCCAATAACTTTTTGTTTACCCTGTGAGTGACTGAGTCTACTCTGAGTGACTGGATCTATCCTGTGACTGGCAAATGCTACTGTATGATTGACTGGCTATACCTTGTGACTGTCAGGCTCTACTCTGTAACTGATGGGCTTTACCCTATGAACAACTGACTGATGCTACCTTGTGACTAACTGACCATGCCATATTAATGACTATTGACTGACCCTACCCTGTGACTGACGACTAATTGAATGATGATACACAATAATGAATTACTAACCGACTGATTACACACTATGACTGACTGACGTATCCTACTCTGTGTCTGACTGTTCCTATCCTATCACTGACTGATAGACCTAACCTATTACTGATTGGCCCTACCCTCTAACTGACTTGACTGATCATACCCTTTGACTGACAGACTTATCCTGCCCTATGATTGACTGACTTTTCCCTATGACTTGACTGAGTGACCCAATTCTGTGACTTACCCTGTAACCATGGACAGTCTATACCCAGTCCTGAATAGCCAGTTCTCGCTGATGTGAGACTTCTGATTGGCCTGAATAACTTGATATTTATTTTGTATTATAGTAAACTTCATCATTAATGAAAAGAAAATTATTTTTTCATTTTTAGTTGTGGAGCAGATATTTACGTATTTATTAAAAGTTATTAGTCAGGTATCCAAAGTTTACCTGTTGTGCTGAAAATGTTTATAGGGATAGATCATAAGTTTTATGTTTATGAGAGATTTACTTATTTCATGAATCCTACATTAGCAATTATTGTTACTTTGTGGTAGAATGTGCAACAGTTGCAAAGTTATGTTCATCATCCAGTTGACCATTGAAAATGTATGAAGTTCTTACTTTCAAAGTGTAATAATCAGAATTGCATATAGAAATGCTGTACTTTAACCTATAACACAGTATCTTAAAAGTTATATTGACTACTTTTATACCCTTCAGGTAGCATGAAATTGATGAACTATTACACAGCAGTCACTGATGCATTACATTTGATTCAGAGAACTGAACTATGAATTTGTTAGTTTTCAGTCCTCAAATGGTAATAGATTTTAGGGATAGTAAGAAGGGCTCCCGTATATTGTATGTTGAGGAAAGAAACACAGGAGAGCATGTAAGGATGTAACCATAGATCAGTGTATATTATTTATGATACTACATTCATACATATCACATTTGCTGATACAACTGCCTTCCTTGGCTATGGAATTTGACTTTAGTTCCTAGCTGCTCTCTAAAGATTTGTTTCCCAGAGTGGTTTAGGCATTTTTTCTCTTAAAATTTTCATTTGCTATAGTTGATAACATGCCTCAGTAAATATCACTAATCATTTTTAAAGCAAAATCTGCTCATTAGTTGTGTTATGTAGGTTTTTGGTAATCTTTGATAGGACATTCTACCATGCTCCATTTTTGCAGCGAGAACTGGCTTTGACATAACCAGTTTCCCTTTCAGATGTGAACTAATCCTCATCTTGTGTGCCCACAGTGCATGCCGGCTCTGTGAATGGTGCATGGTGTTCTATGGTTGCATGAATGTTATAGTCATTTCGTAGTCACAGATGTTTTGTTAGCCATAAGTTATTTTGCTTGTTTTACATAATTACTGTGCACAGGGAGGTAAATTTTCAGTCAAGTTCTGTTAATGAGCCTATGAAACTTACATAAGACTTTGCAAATAAAGAAAAAGTAGTTCTTAAATACTGAAAGTCTCAGTTTGTGAATTTATGGACTAAAGTATAATGCAACTATTGCAGTCATTATTGATATTTTCTTAAAGTGAAATTTAGTGTTTCTTATAATGTTGACAGAGCCATCCCGTTAGGAGCCTAGACTCTAACTATTAGCCATGTACATCACTTCTACATCCTCCTCCTCCTGCCACACCCTTAGGTGCTCATCAGCCAGGAGTACCTTCAGCTTGAGCCCATTGGTCTTGTGTTTGTGTTCTTCTTTGCCCTCATCCTCGTCATCCAGTTCGTCGCCATGTTGTTCCATCGCTTTGGTACCATCTCGCATATCTTGGCTTCTACTGAACTCACCTGCTGCAACAAGAAGGTATAACCCCAAGAATTTTGACCATGTACAAAAGCCTTTCCATTCATATTTTTGCCCCAAAATAACATATATGAATTTTGTTGGTCACTTTTGAGAGTAGTTTGTTTGTGCTGAGCTCCACTACTTTCTTGACCTCCCTGATGTTAATGATTTTTCACTTCCTCCACAGTTCTTAAATACTTCCCTTTGCCTCTTCTTTTTCCTTTTCATTATCTTCTTTATATTTCTATTAAAACCCAGCCTTGGTAAAGATATTCAACATATATGTGGATCATGGTGAAGTGCCTGAGGATTGGTGAAATGCATATATAGTCCCATTGTACAAAGGCAAAGGGGATTAAGGTGGGTGTTCAAACCACAGAGTCAAAAGTTTGTTGAGTGTGCTTGGTAAGTTGTATTGGAGGGTATTGATTGAGCGGATGAAGGCATGTACAGAACATCAGACTGGGGAGGAGCAGTGTGGTTTCAGAAGTTGTAGAGGATGTATGGATCAGTGTTTGCTTCAAAGAATGTGTGAGATATACTTAGAGTAAGAGATGAATCAGTAAATAGCATTTTGGATCTGGAGAAGGCACATGATAGGGTTGATAGAGATGCTTTGTGGAAGGTCTTAAGAATAAATGGTGTGGGAGATAAGCTGCTAAAAGGAGTGAGAAGCTTTTATCAAGGGTGTAAGGCATGTGTACAAGAAGGAGAGGAAAGTGAGTGATTCCCAGTGAAGGTCAGTGTTCGATAGGTGTGTGTGGTGTCATCGTTGTTTAATTTGTTTATGGATGGGCTGGTGAGGGAGAAATATGTAAGTTTTTTTTTTTTTTGGAGGGTGGAGTATGCAGTCTGTTGGGGATGAGGGGACCTGAGAAGTGAGGCACTTGGATATGGAGTGAAAAAGATTTCAAGTGACGGGCCTGAACATGCAAGAGGGTGAAAGGTGTGCATGGGATATAATGAACTGGAATGTTGTGGTATACTGGAGTCAGTTTGCTGTCAGTAGACTGGACTATTGCATGTGAAGTATCCATGGTAAACTATGGAAAGGTCTGTGAGGCCTGATTGTGGATAGGGAGCTGTGATTTTGGTGCATTACACATGATGGCTAGAGAATGAATGTAAGTGGATGTGACCATTCTTCATCTGTTCCTGGCACTACCTTGCTAGGTGGATGTGGATAGAAAGTTGTGGTTTCATTGCATAACACATGACAGCTAGAGACTGAGTGTGAACGAATGTGGCCTTTTTTGTCTGTTTTCCTGGTGCTACCTTGAAGCTTTTTTTTGGTGGGGGGGTGTAGTGATGCCATTGAATATTTAAACTTGATAAGAACATTTATATTATATTTATGGCTTTTTTCATAATTCATAAAAATGTTAATTGTTCAGTAATGACTTAAGCATTATAGAACATTGCACACCACAGGCTTTATTGCAGCATCCCACTGACCGATTACATCAGCACCAGAAGTTTAAGCATGTGACACTGACCTCTTTTGTTCTCCCCTACCAGGCTGAAGATGCCACTGAGGATGCTTTCATTCAGAAGAATGCTGTTGACATTGTCCGTCAATTGCAAAGGCTGAAAGGCATTGATGGCGACTATGATAGTGACAGCGTCCAAGGAGGGCAGCTTGGAAGACGCAAGACCATCCACAACCTGGAAAGACACAGACAGAAGAAACAGGCCATTGGCACTCTTGATGTGGCCTTTAAGAAAAGGTTCTTCAGTATTTCGGCTGAAGCTGCAGAGAATGGATTGGAAACTGGTGTGTACATGATTATTAAGAGGAACATGTTATTTGGTCACTGTGTTTATACCATCTTCTCTGTCAATGAATCTCGCTGTCTGATTGTATATTACATATATTCTCCAGTTTTACAAGAGAGTATCTAATGAACTTCAGACCACACTTTTATAATCTCTTCTGTAATCTCTTTTATAATCTCTTCTGTAACACCTTGTTTATCTCAGTTTTTCCATACATTGTCATTGCAACTTACCTTGGGTCTTTTACTCTGCATCGCTTGTTTCTCTCGCCTTTTATTTTATATTTTTCTCTGATTTGCAGTTTTTAACTCAATCCAGTCTCCTTATTCAACATATACATTTCAGAATATGTCTGACATTCCTTTATTCTGTTTATGTATTATGTTGATATGCACATGCTTTTCACTAACATAGATTTATCAGTATCTTCCATGATATGCTAGAACCTCTCATTGGCTTGTGTATATTTTTTCTAAGTTGAACATTGTTTCTCATTATTTTTAGAACTGAGACCAAATCCATATGTGACAAATATGATTTTGCACTTGAATATACCATTGTGAGTGTCCAGTGAACAGTGGTGTTATTTATTTTGTGTCATTTTCTTCCCATAGAGACCCCAGTGCTGGGAAACATGCGTCGATTAAGCATGCGCCGTGAAACCATCAAGGCTCTTGCCGAGCGGCGTGAGACAGTGGTCCAAGAGAGACGGCAGTCCAAGATGCAGACTATGGGAGCAAAGAAGGTATGGCATACTGCAAGTTGAATATGAAATGGATTACGGTAGAATACTTTCTCTGCGTTATGGGTGCTGGAACATTTCAGTAAGGGAAGGTTGGGAGGGGCTAAGGGGAAAGATCTCATTCTCACATTTATAGTCACTGTTTTGAGAGGGGTCATCAACATCACCAACAGAAATACCGAGTACAATAATCTTAAGAAAAGGTAGGCTAATAGGTTAAATTTGAGGTGATTAAGTAGAACCCAAAAGGGCATTATCAGTGAATGGTTTGATTATACATTTTAGATGTTTGTAGAAGACCACATAGATTTGATAGAAGTATATGAAAAAAACAGAAATAGTAAGGTGAAATACAAGTAGATTCTATTTAAGGACAGTGTGTGGTTAAGTGGTGTAATTAGAAGTAGTGTTTGATCTTCCCTTGAATCACTGGTGTGGAGGTGAGGAATTTCTTGAACTCGTATACAAAACAGTAAGTTATTGATATATGGTTTCTATACAGAACAGAATTTTCATCTAGGGAATTCCATAATTTAATTGTCTATAGGATGATATAGTTTTCACAACAGAATGAAAAAAAATGCGATTGATTGGTTTATGGATGAAAGGAAAGGTAACAGTGATGACAAGAATCATAGACAATATATAGTAGATGGTTGGCTTTTATTCTAACACTTTATTGTTTTGTAATTAGTGTTCACAACTTAAAATTATGCCAAGTAATTCTGCCAGAGAGGACTTAATCTTGGAAAGAAAAGTCAGGCTTTGACAAGAAATCACTAACATATTCTGTTTCCCTCATACAGAGAGCTTCATTTGCAACTGATGTAGAGACCATATAAATTTTTCTAAGGTAACCGATTAAACAAGAAATTTACTAGTACCTGCTTTGGTCGTTTTGTTAAAGTCTGGGTGTGAGATAGTTGTCCTTTATGCATAGTTGTGGTGGCTTCATTGAGACTTGTTTACTTATATAATTCACCTATAGTTATTGGTGTCCTTTGCTGTTGAGGAATATTTCAAAAATTGTTTTATCATTCCAGGTAATGTCTAAGTACCATGATATTTAAAGGCATTTTTTTTATTTTAGATATGATTAAATGATTGTGATCTGCTTACGTAATGGACCTTTATATTTCTTTTTACTGGTGCTTTTTATTGCTGTTTTGTGAAACGTCTTCTTTGACCCTTCTTGAGGTCAAAGGTCGGTCCTGTGCAAAACTCATGTGTGAAAACCGTTGTCCCTATACCTCTTTTCATATGTGTAACATCTCATTTATTCTTTTGTTTTTGTGAGCAGGATTTTTTTTCTTATGCTTTGTGGCCATTATGAATGCTTTACCTGTGTAGTTATATTGCACAATGTGAATTTTTTGTATCTTCACTTATGTTGGGGTTTATGAGATAAGATACTAAATATTTGGTTTACCATACTGAATAGAACATCATATGAACAAATATTTTTATCATGCTTGTAACTATGTTTTTAAGTGACGTTTTAGTCTATTGAGACATTTACGAAGGTAGTTTAGTAAGAGTAATGTTCTTACCCACAAACACATGTGACATTTTATTGCATATATGAGAGGGCCTGGGAAGTGAGTCAGTTGTTGTTCTCTGATGATACAGCCCTGGTGGATGATTCGAGTGAGAAACTGCAGAGTTGGTGACTGAGTTTGGAAAAATGTATGAAACAAGAGTGTTGAGAGTAAATATGAATAAGATTAAGGTTATTAGGTTCTTATTACCACACCTTTCTCTGACCCTTTAATTTAATTACTTACTAGATCAAAAACCACCTCACACTACTTATTGTCCTTAAACATTTCATCTCCGACACATCCACCCTTCTCCACACATCCTCATCTCTCGCTCATGCCTTGCGCTCATACAGTATTGCTGGGACTACTATACCTTTAGACATACCCATTTTCACCCTCTCAGATAACTGTTTGATCCAGTAAGTAGTGAAAGGGTAAGAGAAGGTGTAGCCATGAAAAGTGTGGTTGAGAGAGCTGAAGAGAGTGTGTCAAAATAGTTTGGACGCATGGAGAAAATAAGTAAGTAAAGGTTGACAAAGGGGATATGTGTCAGAAATGAAGAAAACATGGACAATGGGGAGACCAAATTGTAGATGGAAGGATGGAGTGAAGAAGATTTTGAGTGTTCAGGACCTGAACATGCAAAAGGGTGAGAGACATGCACAAAACAAAGTGAATTGGAACAGTGTGGTGTGCAGGGGTCTACATGCTGTCAGTGGGCTAAACCAGGACATGTGAAGTGCCTTGTATGTGGAGAGGGAGCTGTAGTTTTGGTGCATTTCCTATGACAGCTAGAGAATGGTTGTGAACGAATGTGGCCTTTTTTTTGCCTTTCCTGGTGCTACTTCACAAATATGGGAAATGGCAATCAAGTATTGAAAAATATTATATATGTATATAATGCACCAAATGGCATCTTTTACTTTAGTAGCAGGTTATAGTCATCCTTAATTCCTTTGAATTCATCTATGACTTTTAATACACCAAGTTATATTCACCTTTCACTGCCTGTAATTATATCTATTACTTTTGACATACCAGGTATAATCACCTTCACAGCCTCTGAATATATCTGAGATGCTTAATGCAACAGGTTATGATCACCTTCACTACCTGTGAATATATTTATGACTGACCACACTGGTTTCCTCTATAAATTAACCTTCATTCTTGAAGGTCCTTAATTTGCCTTTCAACTCTTGCATGCATCACCTATCATATTTAATCAGGCATGTGCATTAAGTCTTATTCCTTATGATTAATTAAGAATGTACATAATACCTATAATCAGTATCTCATATGTGAATTATTTTATCCAGTGTGATTCTCCTCTGTTCCCTTTCTCTTCTGAACCTTTGTACCTTCAGTGGAGACAAGGTTACTTCCTACAGATCCATACTTAACATTTATCATTCCTACAAGTGATACTTCTGCACTGCTGTGACTGGCATCAGCTCATCCACCTTGTAATACAGTACAGTACTCATGCCCATGTGTACATCTAGCAGTACAATGACCCCCTTTTACACCCTTTCGTGCTCAACAGTAGTGTGTCCTTAGGTAGGCTGCAATATTCGAGTACAGTGACAACTCCAGCTTCTCATGTTCCTCGAGCACTCTGACACAACAATAGTGTCACTACACTTGTTATCTTTCACAACTTCCCACACCCATTTGATGAATGGCTGAAACAATTACCTCTTTAACTCTGCAGAATGCCTCAGTAATGGCTCAATATTCATTGTGCATTGCATACCCAAGCATGATACCAAGCCAATTGCCTTTCTCAATCCAATGATTAGCATAGTAATGAGTTAACAACTGTTTCCCAACCATTAACCTGGAACAAAATGGACCAGACTACCCTGACATGTCTGTTACTCAAACCCAGTAATGATCTTGCCCATCATACTCTCCCAGCTACCCCAGGCACAGTGATAACTAAACTACCCTTGATCATCTGACATGACTTATGACTAAGGTAACCCCTTTTCATCCAACATTCCGCAGTGTTAGTGGCCCAGCTACTCCCGCCCACCCACTAACCACCCAGGTGCTGATCTCATTGTCACCACCGCTAATTTTTCCATGATTCTCCTTCAGCCTCGATCGCGTTCCTCCATCACCTCGGGCATGGACCACCAGAGGCTCTTCATCCCTCACTCTAGCCATCCCTACCCTTCACATCACTTCTGAGTGGTATATCTCTCCCCCCAGATCGTGTCTGCTGTAGACCTGCCTCTAACATCCATGCCTTTGCCTTTCCAAGTCTGCCTTTACTCATATTATTAGCTTGAGGTGTTTTATTGAAACACCCATTTCCTTCATGTTGCTTCTGTACCTTAAATTTGCCTTTCTGTGTTTTTCTTAAACATTCTGTTCCATGATATACATCCATATTGATATATTGTTTCTTGGTTACATTTCTCATGACCTCTCTCAACTCCAAATGCATTCATATCTGAGATATAGTTTCTTGTGGTGTCTTTTCATTGCTGGTATATCTCTGTAGTATATCAATAACACCTATGCTTCAGCTCTTGCTCACTACCTAACATGATTCACACACACATCACACTTCTTTTATTGCAGTGGTTGTTAGTTTGTACCTATGTTCATTGATTGAGTATTGTATCTGTATAGTAACATCATTTATTTAGGAAATTAATTAATACCCATTGGAATATTTGTTCACTTGTTTGCAGTATGGTTTTGATTTCTAACCTGTTACAGATCTATTGGAATAGTTGCTTATTCTTCCTTGGTTCCTGGTTCCTGAATACCTATAGCATGTAGCCTGTTGTAAATTCATGTTACATTTTGTAACAAAATCTTTCTCTAGTGATAAACTTTTTCTTTCTAGTTATTTCATTGTCTGCCACCAACCGGTGAACTCTTTTTCTACTGACTAATAATTAAGATAACTAACAAGTCTAACTTAATCTCGTATCTTCATTGAGAATTACAGGTTTGAGATTACTTTGCATGAGTTGTGTCAGTTCTGTAACTCTTTTTAGAAGGTAACTGTATAGAAAGTAAGGAACACAAGTGGAAGAGAGCATGTCTGAGGAGATGGAGGAAAGTACTGTCATGTGCTATGGAAATTATTAGCTTTCACACTGATTAGGCTAAAATTTTGGAAGAAATAATATTGAAGAGAAAAATAGTGATGAAAGATGATACAAATTATGACAATACTTGAGTGGAAAAAAAAATTGGGATCAGTGAGCATACTGAGTGGAGTAAAATTAGTCAAGATGAAGTTTAATTACAAGAGAAAAATAATGTAAAATTTAGGAATCAATGGCAAATGATGATTGAAGATATAATGACCAGATTTCATATTAGAAGAAGTACCTATTGCAAAAATGAAAACTGTACCATACTAGATAATGGCATGAATAAAACTCGATTAGACTGAGAAAAGGTAAAGACAATTCAAAATCAAAATCTTCAAAAAGATTTTTAGTAGTTACAAGGGTAAGGCACTTCCTGATAACCAGCCTGATTGGTAGGAGTACAGCAAGAGTTGGGAAGACAGAGGTAGACTTGTGAAAACTCCTCCCTGCAGGCTATGAATTATTGTTGGCTTATCGTCAGAGATCATGAGACTGTTTTGGAGTGCAAAAGCTGTTCGCTTAGCTAAACACATCAGAACATTAGAGTTGTCGTGGAAAAAAATATTCTAGTAACTGGAGGCTAATGTAATTACTAATTTCAAGTAAGGCTTATGCAATATCAACAAATACATGAGAAGGTGTTTGAAGGACTGAAACTGAATACTAAAGTTGGAGGTGATAGTAGCAATAGCATTTGCTGTGGCTGAGATCATTACGTGGCCATCTGCATCATGTGCAAAAAATACCAGAACACTGAGAATTGAAACAACAAAGACATCTTCAGTTGCTGGTTTGATAATGAAAGATTAGAGAATTTGAAGAATGCAGTTTTCAGAGGTTTTCATGATTTTGTAGGTTAAGAGAAGGCTTTGCTCTTAAGCAAAATGAAGTGCTGGTATCAAAATGAGAAAACGTGAACATACAGTATTTGAAATAGGTTTGCCTTAATGATTTACGATAAGGACTGAAGTGTCATGTAGGCTAAATTATGTAAGCTTGGTTTTGTGAACTTTGGATGATAAACTTATAACTTACTGAAAAGTGAATATGGGAAATAAAGGGTGCCAACTCCTGTTTTCTGATAAAGTCCCTCAGTATGGGATGGGTAAAAACCATACTATATCATCTTGTGTTCCCTGTTAGTGTAAATAATGCATAATTCTTTATATACTGCCACTGCTGATCGATCCCTATTTCATTGTTTGCTTATGCTCAGCATTAATTCCTGCATGCCATATTTAGTATATATTATTAAGCTGTACAGTAACATATCTTTCTCGTCAGATCTTTTGACCTTGCTGTTTGACAGCTGTCTGTTTATTTTTTGTTATAATTGCTGACCACATTAATCAGTTCTCTCAGTAAACCATAATTTTCATGCAACAGCCTCGCACCCGAACGTCAATCGCATCCGAAGCAGACAACCAGCGTGTCTTCACTCCCACCGGTGGTAACATCAACGACGCCTATGAGTCGGACACTGATAACTATGGCATTCCACCGTCCGTCAGGAGTGCCCTCAGGTTCGCCAGGACGGAAGAAAATGTCATCTACAAGCCATAAACTGAATCTCTGCTCACATTGTTATTTAGAAAGTATAGTGTTGTGATATATATATATATATATATATATATATATATATATATATATATATATATATATATATATATATATATAGATATATATATTTATATATCATCGTTTAGGGACGGGAAGGATTATAAGAAAACCATGTTAGTGAATTGCTGATCATAAATATTGACACAAAAAATGTTTTAGATATGAAATTTTTTTATTGTAAATAGAAGTTCAATATCTTTTTGAAGAATGTATCCTCCTAGTGATTTGATAAAGTAATAAACTTAATGAAGAATTTTAATCCTTGAATCGCTTTATAATGATATGTGACATATTTTTATATGAGTATGTGGTAAAATACTGTACCAACAGAATGAGAGCTATTGGAGTAAAGCCATGTAGCTCAGTGGTGAGATGTTTTTCTCACTAGTTGTCCATGGAGATATCTGATATTCAGAAAATACTCTTAAATAGGCTTGTTTTCTGCCTTCCCTGTGCCTCTAGAATGATGACTCCAGTTAAACTATTGCAATAGTTCAGAGTGATACAGTAACGCTATAGATGTATCTCGGTTGTCATTGCATTGATATGATACACACCTCTGTGATTTCTTATGATTACTTTTTAAACTATGCAAAATATTTATAAAAAAAAAATGCTAAGTAGGTGGACAGGCATAACTGTGATGATGCAATAAGTCATGATTTTACATGACATTGCAAATCCTATATTTCTTTTAATGTTTCTTCTTGTTACTGGCAACTATTTAGTGGTCAGTGATGACTCTTTTATATCTGTTTGTAGTTGGAAAGAGAAAAGAAAATTTTGATTTACAGTTCATGACACACAATGCTTTATAATTGTTGATTTTAGTGTTTAAGATTTGGGTATTCCTTCTAGATATTTTGTAATGTTCGCCAGCTCCATTATGACTATTACTGCTGATTTCTTATGATTAGTCCAATGACCCAGTAGCAACCTCTCTCCTCCCATACTTCATGTCATGCCCTTGACCTGCTACTGTAATATTGTATAATAATGTGTATAAACAATAAAGTATATACTGTCTAAATGACTGTTCTGTTGTTACCCATTCTTTCTTGGCATATTTATTGTTACCTTATGGTGATCTTGATAGAGTAACGATAGATAAGCTGATCTGGACTTCGTACAACATGGAATACTTGATATAAGTAGTAAGCAAAAAGTTCTTTGTGACAAGCACAAGAAACGTTTCAGCTGATGTAATCAAAGAATGAGTGCAATGCCACAGTTCATTATTACACTGTTCAACAAACTTACTAAACCAACCAAAGTATGACTAGATTTAACTAGATCATTTTTTTGTCCATCTTTAATAGTTTTATGAAAATGCAGTGTAAAATATCACTGTTACTCAGTGATCAGGAGGAAAGAAGTGGTTTAACTTTACTTGCATGAAGAGGTGGATGTGGTTGATAATCATTTGGAAAAGAGACGAGGGTCTTAAGGAAACATGCTTTACTGAAATTTGTTCTAATCATAAGTCCATAGATTTACTAGCTTCAGTAAGCAAAATGACAATAACTCAGTATTCTGTAATATCAATGCTTTATGATAGCCCACAATATTCATTCAATTTTATTCATAGTTACGTATGCAACTGCAGCAGATCCCTTGTCTTAAATACTGCTCAGAAATCTCAAGAATAGGTTATAAATATATCGATGTCAAATTTGGTCGTGCATCTCAAAGCATCTTCATACTTATGGTATAGACCAATATGTTAATATGTTCTTGATGTTAACTTTTGTCCATGACTGGAGGCTTCAACAGAAAACGAATACATATACCTATCACTGAACTGCTCTGTATTATCAGATCATCATGGTTTCACTATTGCTCTTCTGTGTATTAGATCACATAAATATTTATGTGGCTAAAGCTACTGCAAATGACTGTGTAATGGGCAGTTGTTTTACTAAAGTGCGTTTACCTCTTTCTGATGGATTGGAAGATTTACGAAGCGTAAGGAATATTGTTATAGGAATAGACTGTTACTTGGATGACTCATTGTTATAGGGATAGACTGTTATTTGGATGACTATCTTTTTAGTGTAATGTGGGTTCATGTCTGTAGATATAAATTCAGCCCTAACCCCACCATTTCTGCCAGGTCACTACTATTATACTCTCAAACGTATGTGGTGGAAGCATAGCTGCAGAGAGATATTGAGGACACTGGCAAGGGAATAACTCACATCCCCCTGGGTCCACTGGAATGTGCACCCACATGATGAGAAAAACTGCAACAAGTGATAATCTCTATGAAGTTTATGTATATTATATTCTCAGCTAAAGTATTTTCAAATTTCATCACCCCCTCCCCACTTTCTCTGTCTCTCTCTCTCTCTCTCTCTCTCTCTCTCTCTCTCTCTCTCTCTCTCTGTCTCTGTCTCTCTCTCTCTCTCTCTCTCTCTCTCTCCTGGGGTATCTATAGGCCTGGGCTGCAGGGACTTTGCATCGGTATCCCCAACCTCTTAGTAAGCCTGGGTGGAAATACTTCAATACAAAAGTTTTCAACATTGATCTTAAGTCAAATTGCCCATTTTCTAGATTAGCTCCATCTACCTATAATTAATGACGAAATTGTGTCCTTTATACCAAGAGGGCACAATGATATCACAGCTTTTTATTGCAAAAGTTAAATTCATATTTTTCCAGGAGGGATATTTTTGTAAGAGTTTGCTGTGAAAAAAGTGTTGCTGAATAATTATGTGGATTGCCATGAATACATAAGGATTATAACATTTATAATTCAAATAGGTCAGGGTTAGACCTAACACATACAACTACTAAGGATGTTGAATTTTTTCCATATCAAAGAAGTTGCATAAGAAATCCAAGAATGCCTATTAGTGCCCACTTACAAAGCAATTACACTAAATTGTTTTAAGGACATCTCTTTATAGTATGAACTATTTTGATCTCTTTTCTCCTCTTTACGATAAGCTGAGCCGTTGTTGTCTTTGTTTGTTCATACTGTCCATAGATAAAGGTGTGAGAAATTCAAGAACTTAATATATATTGCTACTATAACTACTAAGAAAGATTACAAATTCTAATTGTTCACTGAGTTCATCCTTTATTTTCAAATCACAGATGATTTATAAGTCCAAAGATTGTTACAGTTCTTGTATGACAAATAGTAACCAGAAGAAAAGAAATAATCAGTAAAAAAATTACAGCTGAGGTTTATGTAAATATGTCTCATCCACTGAAAGCTTGTAGTTCCCTCAGCTCACTAGTTATTAACTATGTAAATAGAAACCTCTTTGTGATACTGAGTGCTCTGATAGCTGTTAGCAAGAGTTAAAGCCCCACAATCTGTTCAGCTTTATAGTTGCAATGTAAGTCAGGAGACGATGAGTAGTGTTTAACCACTGGATATAATACACAAGTTACCCAAATATCTCATTTTCTGTAATACATTTTCTAATTTCATCCGCAAACTTTGTAAAGTAACCGTTGTAAACGATAGCCAATGAGACATGGAAGTGATATAGTAGATTCTCGTCTTAGAAGCATGATAATTGAATTACTCCAAGACGCTTCAGTAACAACGAGGACTTCGAGAGTCAGCAGTGTTAGAGAAGCTGCAGAAGGAGATGTGATGAGGATTACTGCAGTAGATGTGTTACATAAGTGTAGTGTCGCCAGTGCCACCAGTCGCATGTCATGATGACTTCGCCGGACAATAAGGGGTATGTGCCCAGGATTTCTCAGTTGGATTCATTATTCCTCAATAACGAGGCATATTCCATGATAAAGACCCAGTTGCTGAGCGCTGTCAAGTACACTGGACAAAGTTTTGTAACAAAACTTGAACCCGAAATTGATGCTCTCCTTCAGTATGTGGTTTTGAAGTACACTATTGAGAAGGGAAGAAGTTCAGTGGGTCAGCAGTTGTTGTATATTAAGTATGAAGATACAGTCACTACACAAAGACTTCGTAATTATGTCTTGGTGTTGGTGTTAGGCAAATGGATTAGACATAGAGTGGGCTTCATAACATATAGTGCCACAAAGAATGAAAACATTAAAGAAGCTACCGGTCATATTGTCAACGTAATAGAAATTGTTTACAAAGCTATTGAAGTCATTAATCTATTAGTCTTTTTATATAAAGGATCTTATCCTTCATTTCTAGAACGTGTCTTTGGTTTGAGGCACGTTTCCTCCGACCCTGAGAGTGTGCGTAAAATATCTTATGAGTATTTCACACGAGAGTTGCTGTGGCATGGTTTTGCTGAGCTTCTTGCATTCATTTTGCCGCTTATCAACTTGCAGTATTTCCATAGCATTGTCAGAAAACTTGTGCCAAGCTTGAGTGAGGAAAATAGTGAACCTTCAGATGACTCAGGGCCAACTTTTGTATTGCAAACAACATGTGTCGTCTGCAATAGTCACCCTATTCTCCCTCATAGTTTTGGTTGTCAGCACTTAGCGTGTTACTTCTGTATCCATTCCAGCTATTCTTCTGACCCGTCATTTACATGTCCTCTTTGTGGTCACCAGATAGAGAATAAAGTTCAGATTGTTCCTGCATGAATTCCAAAGTTTGTAAATAATATTTCATTAAGGTTTCTATTTAGATTTGATTATATGTATACATGTATGGTAATTAACAGCTTAATTGTTTCATAAGGTGGGCAATATTGTGGTATAGTACTTGTAAGAAATTTTGTCTTTAAATTTTTGATGGATGATAAATGAATTCATAGAGTACAGTACTGAAGAATGATAATGAATAACTGTAAAGGTGATTGTGGTTCTATGTAGCAAGTATCATAAGGCCCAGTAACTGTGTAGCTTACTGATTTGTATAAGTACACGTACATGCTCAAAACTGTAGAATTAGAGTTGTCATTAGATTAAGGTTAACGTTGAGTTCCAAGTCCATGTACCTAGAACAGTATGTAAACAAAAGTATAAACAAACTTTATTTACACAAATTTATTGTCAGTTTTGATTTAATACTATGTAGAAGCTTACTGTTCTTATTGGTCAGTAACATGAGAGGTATTTTGATATGAAAGTATTGTAGAGAATGATTTTTAATGCCACTATAAAGATGATGTGGTGTGAAGCACTGTTTTATTAACAAAATGATGAAAGCAATTTAGAGTATCAGTTTGGGTGAATGCCATGAAGCTCTGGATTTCTTTTATTATGCTGCACTTAGAAATTACATTTGTCACCTTTTAGGAACTGGTATTCCACAGTTAAATAAGAAGACAAATGGTGTTGCATCACATTTTTCCATAAATTAGCTGCTTCAGTCCATTGACAGCAAGTTGTCCCCTGTATATTACATTACTCGTTACATGGTAGATCAAGTCTATAGGCTCCCTCCCTCCATATGTGCACAAAACAAAATGAAGAGTATAAACATCATATGATATTGGCTGCTGTCCTTAAACATCATATGATCTTAGCTGCTCTCTAAGGTTCAATAATATGCAGTATCTAAGTTGAATTTTTCATGTATGGTTTATGACTGTATATATACAGAATAACAAATACTGTCTTTAACAGGAAAACTTGCTCAATCAGATGGGGTCTAATGTTTGGTGTATTTGTCGTTAGGATGTAATGTAGTCCAAATGGTCCAGTAGCATCATTTATGTGTGGAGTATAATATCTTGACAACTTCATGTTTACTTTTTATTTGGGCCATTTGTCAATTGTCACAATGATGAATATTGAGAATTCCTGCCTCATTGGTAAATCCAACCTTATACTGTGGAATAATGCAAGTTTTGTTTAAATATGGCATTGTAAATGGCAGATTTCAAGCTCTTGACACTTTTTAGCAGTGCTGTGTTATTGAGGTCATTTCAGAAAGCTTCTGGATAGTGCATCAGTGATATGTTATGTCTTTAGCTGGTGCCACTTTATTCCGTATACTCTGAAAGACTACAGTATTATAAAATATGGAGAATTTTATTTTCTGATAAATGTATAGTTTTGCAAAATTAGAAGTTTCATGCTCTGTGCACTGTATTATTAGCATTAATTCAGAATTCCTGAATCATAAATAATAGTAAAACTTGCATATACTTGAGTTTACACTTAAAGTATCTTGTCTAAATTTTTACTGTGTATACTTAA
Source organism: Panulirus ornatus (assembly GCF_036320965.1). Taxonomy (NCBI): domain Eukaryota; kingdom Metazoa; phylum Arthropoda; class Malacostraca; order Decapoda; family Palinuridae; genus Panulirus; species Panulirus ornatus. Next base: position 25,482,730 of record NC_092280.1, on the reverse strand, counting down.
TGCAATATATATATATTTTCATAATTATACATCAAGAACCAATAACTACAGAAGAGGCTGCAATACAATAATCTTTGAAATAATGCCTTTGGTAGCTTTGGAAAGTGTGGAAGTACCTCTCAAATTACCAACCCTGTAGCATTTTGATCACTTCAGAAATGTTGTTTTTAAGTTTTGCCTGATACTTTTCATATTTGATTTTTTGATATTTTCATGAGTATTCATAGTTTAGATCTTTTGTGAGGATCACCCTTTACTTAGTGCTCCTTTTATATATGAAAGCAAGTACAGAAGTGTTGTATTTCAAAATTCCATTTGAGTTAGTGATGAGCTCATTTGCCTTGATCAGATTATACGTTTAATATGGATGCTTCACTTGTTGAGAATACACAGATGAAATTAGTGAATCAAGAATAAAAATATAATAAATGCCAATTTTTAAGTGCTGCATACTGTACAGTTCTTGGGTATGTCATAGATCAATAGGTAGAACTGCTGTAAATGCAGTTTTAGTAGAGAATCATATATGAGGTGGAGGCCAAAATATGAAGCTAACCGTAGAAAGTCCTAATTTTCTTGTGACAATGCTTTCACGAGTGAACAAGGCCAACCAGACTTGAGCTTGCGGATAATATCCTAAAGTGTAATCATACTTAAATTAGCAGTAACAAACTAGTCGAGTAGTACGGAGATGATTGTTTGACTAAAAGCATTTCATGGAAGCAGTCACAAGTAGTTTTAAATGGTTCTACTCAGAGCCATGATAAACACACTTTTATGGATTGTTTAAATGAATTTTTTCAAGGCTGCAATGATCATTAACCACCATATCCATGACATCCATCCAGTGCATCACCACCAAGCAAGACCATTACCCTAATCCACCAAACCCTATCTGCAGGTAGATTAGAGATTACACAGTGTTCAGTTTGGGCGAAAGGCAACCTAAATATGGAAGTTAAATGCATCTGCCTGATATGTCGTGCTGTGAGCTACTTGCTGTTCTTTCATAGCATTTGAGGTTGCATTTTCAGTACACATCTCTTCTCAAAATACAATCCTCCCCACCACCATTCATACAAGTAGTTTCTCCCAGATTCAACAGTCCTCTCCATTTAAACGTATGGTATGTTGCAACTATGCACCTTTCTTAACCAAGGAACTTGCTTTTGCATACATCAAAAACCACCACCCACACACAGCAGAGCAAAGTAACAAACAGAATCATCTTTGTACTGTATATGTCACCTTTTACTTTCTCGTTGTTGAAAATACTGGACCCATCCATAATACTTTTGCCATGTTATGGTGTTATGACATAACCTTATCAAAAACTACTGTCTACATTCTCATAACATGTTCATTACAAAATATCTAAGCAGCATTCAAAAGGAGTCTTTATTTTTGTCATATGCATTTTACGAGTCAAAACTTCCCAAGAGTATTTTCATATTTTTAACATATGCATTCTTCAAGTCCAAGAAAAAATGCTACACTTTTCTCTTACTGTACTTCATTCTCTGAAGTGAAAAAATCAAGCCCACACAATCTCTATGTAAATCCACTCATTTCTTTGCCTACAAAGGATTTATTAATCCTATTAATTACATGAAAATTCACAATCCAAAGTTATACACTGCTATGTGAAGACAGTGATAATAACACTGCATATTTTTTACGTTTTGCATCTAACGGTTATGTAAATGAAACGATAAAAATTATTCAAATCTGATTTATTAATCCATTCAGTAAAAGCAATGGTAAGTGGCGATGACTGGTTTAATTTGTGGAGCACAGAGTTAAGGCTTGTGGTTAATACCACTAATGTATTGTTAAAGATGTTCCAGTAGATTACAGTCCTAGTTGATCACATTGACCTGAAAAGTAAAATATAATTAATAAGCAAGTAAAAAAAATATAATTTCAAATACTAGGAAAAATTAAACTTTTTCAAAATCTCAATACTTGATTGCAGTTTCCTGCATTTGCAAGATACAGCTAGGAACAGACAAAGAAAGGTCTCAATCATTCTCAAGCTTTCCTGTGTTTTAATAAACTCTCCTGCTATATAATATATAAATGTTTCATTTTACAAAATGGAACTATAAGGCACATGAGATGCAACCTATCCCCTCTTACAAGGACTTAAATGTGGAAGGCCTATAAGGCCACCAGATATTCTTAATCATTTATTGGCAATCTCAGGTATTTCAATAACACCTGACAGGAAATGCTCCAACATACCCTTGAAAGCCACTAGAATAATGTAATATATTCAATGGTCCCTATTAGCAACAGAATTTATTTTTGAGTTAAGGGGTTAATAATTAAGTAACAATGAACACACTTTACCAATAGGCTTTCTTATATCTAAAGTAAAACCACTTAGGTAAATGCACTTACAATATCATCAATCTTGAGGATTGAGCGTACACACTCTGCAGCAAGTGTTATGGCTGAGGTAGAGACCAAGAGTGGCTGAAGTACGTTCTCATCAATGATGTTGCTAATACTTCCCTGTAATAAATTATTGAATTTCTAGGGAAGAGTAATTTTATCAAAAGAATCCACAGTAACTATGGAATTATAAAAATTTGAAATACCGACAAGTACAATAGAAAATTCAAATGTGTGGCCTCTGTAACAACCCAAATTTTACAGAGCACTTCATACAACTTCTGTATAACTGCAGAAAATTATATAAAAAAAATGATTCACAGCCTACGGTTTAAACTATATTGCACATCACTCAAAAAAATTTGTATCATTATCTGATTAGTATTACCTTTCTAACATTACTGTTTCACTCATCAGCTAATCAGTCTTTATATATTCTACACTGTTCTGTATTAATATGAAATAACTTTTGAAGCAGCTGGATTACACTCATAAACACCTTATCTATTTACCTTGCGAACATTGATTCCAGCATGGGTTTCCCCACAGGCATGTCTGTTACGCAATTCAGTCACTGTTGAGATGGGACTTAGACCAGCATTCTCAGCCAATATAGCTGGAATTACCTCCAGTGATTCTGCAAAGGCTCTGTAAAAATGGGAAAACTTTTTACCATCTTTGCACATACCATAAAAAGTAATTGTTTTGTGTTAAGTTCAATTTTTTAGAATCTGCTGAACCTAACATAAATATAATATAGAGCCTAAACTCTGAATTTTCAAACACTATCCACTAGAGACTGAAAGGCATAAATAAGACCAGAAAATTCACTTCATTTGTGTATCAGCTCTTTAAATTCCATCACAACCTGAAGATTTTTCCTTTATTAACTAATAATCTTCCAGGCAAATACACTCACACACATACACACACACAAAAACAAAAAAAAAAATTGAGACATTTGTGTAGGCCTGGAGGAAAATGAAGTAAGGAGGGGGTGCAGATGACAAGTCTCACACCTCAAGGTAAAAAGTGGAAGACACGGAGGTCTCTCTTATTTAACTTATTATCATGCTCTGCTCTTACTTCATACAGTCATAAACATTTCACTATTTGCATTTAAAACATGTGGGAGGACAGGATGTTGCTGGCATGCCTGGGAAACAGAAGTGCCGTACATGTGTATCATGCTCTATTCTTATTTCCTAAGAAGGCAGTGTTTTTAAGAATTCATTTATTTATAATTACCCCAGGACCCCCTTTTCAAGGGCTCCTGCAGCTCGAGACAACACTTTGTTTCAACTGATGATAAAGCCTTCCCAGACATGACTTCCTCACTTAGGGGTAACATTAAGCAGGCAGAGTCAGGTGGTAGATAGCAAAACAAAGAGAAATATTATGCTTAGCACTACAAGTGATACTCTTTAGTCAAAATATGCTTGAAAATATTGTAGCTCTTTAATATCTTTAACCAAAGTTCTCCAACACCCCACCCCAGATGCAGCTATTGCACAATTTGCAAGCATGCAGATAGTGGCAATTCTTGTGAAAGGGTTCATTACTAGCCTCCCCCATTCTCACTCTTGCTATAATCTCTGAAGTCACCTGTTATTTTTTTCTAAACTTTCTTCACCCACTGATAAGAATACTGTAAGTGTTCCTCAACACTTAGGTTATCCAACATTCTACATATTTTCTGTGAGGTCATTGTATGCATGACATGACAGGTAAACAAACATGCACCTACCATGGTGGCGACTACAGGGGTACTAACAAGAGCTGAATTTTTTCTTGCGTTACTGAGGTAGTGCAAGGAACAGAACAAGAGAGACCTCTTTAGCTCACATCCATTCTCTAGCTATCACATGCAATGCACTGAAGCCAAAAACTATCAACAACAGGTCCCAAAGAACTTTCCATGGTTCCTTGGGCTGTTTCATAAGCCGTGTTTCAGTCCACCAACAGCATGTTGCCCCCTATAAAACACGTCGCTCTAATTCACTCTACATCATGCAAGGCCTTCACCTCAAAATCTCTTCCCTTCCATGCTCCATTTCTAATTTAGGCTCCCTTTTCTCCTTGTCCCCACTACTTCCGAGACATAATATCCTCTTTGACAATCTCTCCTTGCTCATCATCTCCATATGAACCAACTATTTCAGTACACTGTCTTGTGCCATCTCAACCACACACTTCTTATTTCTTCGCCTCTCTTTGACCCTTTTATTACTTATCTTAACCTACTTATCAAGAGCATCATTTATACTAAGTACTCACCTGAAACAGTAGGCATCCACTCCCTTGAGAGTATGTGCATACTGTGTTAACTTAACCGACAACTCAGACTCTGGAGCACCCCCACCAGGAATAAGGAATCTCTTTTTTACCAAACAACGAATCACACACAGTGCATCATGTAGTGATCTATCAGCCTCTTCTAGAACCTGTAAAATTGAGCAAAAAAATCTTTATTTAGTCATTAAGTATTATTTGCTAGTGAATTTTCAGTAGAATTCTTATTGATCCACCTTCTTAAACTTATAAAGAGTGGAGACAGGGATTTTTTACATCTGATAGTCACCTGTAGAAGAAACTCAGTATAGTAATTCTGGCTCTTTTTGCTTGGATCAACACTGTTAGTAACTAGCTTCATTAAAGATCTGATAACCTGTGTAAACTAAACCAGCTAAAGTCAGGGTTACATAACAAGTTAGCGGTAACCTTCACCAGCACACTGGGTCATATCCTTATCTCATCCTAAACAGCAGCTAAAGTCACCTTCACATCAGAAAACGAATGATCCATAAAGAATTTGAGTTTCTAAACCAAACTTTTCACGTATTGCATTAGGGTCATTAACAGTTCCTTAGAATGTAAGGGTAGTGATACTTCTCCCCAGTGTTATCTTGCCTCATTAATTGATTCTGTTTTAACTTTCTAAATAATTATGAGCCACATCATTGTCAAATGTGTTTTAGATATAAGCAGCTGCTAAACTAGTATATCATAATGGATCTTATAATAATTGCATAAGCAACTACTTACGAAAAGTGAAGTGAGAATAGATCTATTAGTGATTTTCCTTTACAAATCACAATTTATATTCAAAAATTAATGTTTATTTAGTAACTACTGGTTTATGCTATGCAACCTAGAGGAAGGCATCATTACTGGCAATTAAATTCAGTTATCCAGATAAGTGTTACCCCTACTTGAGTTTCAGTGAAAGCAACTATTTGTTTACTTTAAAATGTGATTATTATTTATTTTCCTCCAATACATATGAAAATCCTTTAGTGTGCTGTGGAACTCTTGAAGAAAGAATCATTTCTAGCTATAAATTTAAATAAAGCAACTTGTTTTAACAATATTTTTCCAGACTTTACTTATATGGTTAGAAGCATCTTCCACTAACCTAAAATTTATAAGGAAGTTTCCATTCCTTACCTGTTTGTTGCTACCCCTAAGCAATATTGATACTGTTCTTCCTGGGTTCTGCACTCCAGTAACTTTGACAAACTTGCTATTACCAGCTTGAATTTCTTCAGCCAGTTCAGCTGTACCTAAGGCCTCTGGAATAAAATGGTCTAAAGATGCAACAGGTCGGCATCCAAGAGTTTTACACACAAACTCAATATCTTCACGTTCAATATCCTTTACAACCATGATTTTCTGTTTGGCCAGAAGATGAAGAGCCAAATCACTCACAGCATCCCTGAAAAAAACAAATAACATGTGATAGTAGTCATACATAGCACAAATGTTAGTGCACAGAGGGTTCTGATGAATGGATGGAAAAAATGTAGTGTGCAAGAGGTTTGCAGGATAAAAGAGCTAATCCAAAACTAATTTTGGTTTCCTGCTAGAAAGAAAAAAAGAAATGCCAACAAATAACTTTTGCAGCATTGTTGGAATTACAGTAAAATGCTTAGCAAGAATGCATGTGGTGTGAAGAAATTTTTCATCGACAAGATTCTCCAGCAAAATATAGTCATCATGCATTTCTTTCCAACTCATATGCCCTCAAAAAATCTTGGAATCTTACACCAAATACTCCAAAAAACAGTGCAATTCTTGTCCAGTAAAATTTCTAGTGATTTAGAAAAAATTTTCCCTAACAAAAAAAAAAAGAAAAACATATGCCCATTTACCAAACACAACAGCAAAGATATCAAGCAAAAGTTTCCAAATTATACCATACCTAAGGATAGATTTCTGAATAAGGAGCACATTACAACCAGCAGCCTTAATTTTCTTGGTGATATTCAGAATGTACTGACGTTCCTCACGTAAGACACGGTCCATGGCAGCATAATCACGAATGAGAACAGTGTTATCCATCTGAAATTATCACATACAATTTTCAGAAAAGATATAAATTGCAATAAATCTACGAAAAAGAGGGGAAGTAGTAAAGTATGATAATTAAAAAAGTGATGTGACCTTTCTGTGACTGACCCTGGTGCTATTTTACTAATGCAGGAAACCGGAAAAACAAATTCAATATATATATATATATATATATATATATATATATATATATATATATATATTAGATATAAATATATAAATAAACAACATCCAAAGACAAGAGGGTGAGTGTATATGTAAGGTGAGCAAATATACTTGCAGGGTTCCACCTCACCTACAGTTTAAATGTAACCTTGTGAGAACCACAACCCAATGAATATATAAAATGGGTCAATTTAAAAGGATAAACTTTGGATGCAGCATTCCATACTAACACCATAATGAAATGGAAATATCTTCTTAGTTATAATTCCAAAGCACAAATGCTTTATGGACTACAAAGGCACTGAAAACTGCAATATCATTAAGTGACAGGACTGTAAGACAGAAGATAAACTCAACTCACATCAGTCTTAGGTGGAGAAATGCAGAACTGAATCAACCCAATCTTGGTTTTTTCCACCTTGTTTGGTCCACCATAGCCTTGAGTTTTTTGTGTAAATACAATGCCATCCACTAACTGTGAATCCTCAACAGTCTCACCAAGTTTCTTGATAATACATATATCCTTAAGATCTACATTTGTATCTCTACTTGGATCCACAATTTTCAGGACAGCATCCACAGCCATTGGAGCCAGCATGCCTGAGTGTTCATGCACAACCTGCAGGAAAAGCATCATATTAAAATCTCTACATAAGGATACTTCAATATTTATCTGGTTATTAATTCTAATATTTTAGTGTTATGCCTTGACGTAACCCTTTTGGTGGGCAACTGTAACTATTAAACCTCAGATTAAGCCAATCCAATCCCTGCCTGTGTGAGGTTTGCTGTAGGTCTGAGTTAGGTATTGGACCCAACAACATGAGGGATACCAATAGCTATTAATGGGTACAGTAAATGGATCATGCCGAATGTAATTTATGTATCATAAACCTTCCCATACAGTCTTTGTCTTTATCATGTTTAGGGACAGATTTGTTCACCTGCAATCTTGAACAGATAATGACACATTCACAGAGGCTGATTGGTGCTAGATGGCCATTAGTTGAGCCTTAAAGCTCTTAACATACATTCAATCGTGAAAAATTTTATGCAATTTTAAGAGAAATGACATCCATATCAGCTCCCGAGTTTAACTGAGAACAAAGTTTAGTAGTCTGTACAAATAAGAAAGTAAATTATTCATTTCACACCTATATTGTAATGCAAAATTACCTTTGAATTGAGAGCAGTGTTTGCACTCTTGAGAAGTGATGCATTATCAGTTAAATCCACAGGGATGGCCATGGATTCCAACACCTCCACAGCTTTGCTTGAGAAGTGCAGGAGAGAATCAGAGATGGTGGCTGGATGGAATCCTTTAGAAAGCAGTTTCTGGGATGTTTCCAACATTGCACCTGGGAAAGAGCTTATGAAGTGTCATTCTGGTACCATTATATATCGTCGAAATGCTCATAGATTTGAACAAGTGAGCTATATTATCATCAATAAAAACTTAAGCAAATTTCTAAAATCCTTCTCTTAAGTTTGATAATGCAATGGTATTCACTAGTAAATCAAAGCCTCAAACTATAAGCGGACTTGAAAAGTTTGGAGCAAATACAGATAAGTATTTAATTCAGTTTCCGAATTTTCTGAGGATCAAGATTAATGACATTCGAACAAATTTCAACATCAATGATGAATAGTCAGTAAAACTATCCCTTGCTCTATGGAACTGATGCACTCTTAAAAGAGATGTCCATTAAGCACAATTTCAGTGAAACCCGTTTTCCCCAAGACTTCCTTTACGCAAATGATGCGTTTAAAAAAAAAAATTATGCATTTCCTGCACATCATAGGAGACTGAATTGGGTGTGAGCAGGGGGCAGGAAATTCTCCCCTCCTATTTCACTATTTTTATCACTCCTCAAGAGGCATAGGATAAAAGTTTACTCTTTCAAACACAAGTTAGTGCTGTTGTTTTACCATGTTTTTATTTTCTTTTGTCATCAATTAAAGGTACTTGTGATGTGTGGGTGGACTGCAATGCACCTATAATGGTGGTTGCAAGGGTACTGAGAGTTGTAGATTTTTTTCTGCACCTATTTATGGTACAGTAAGTCAGCTGGATGTTTAAAAGAGGTAAGGAAATATGTCAGGTGATAATGGGAGCTGTCTTCTTGGTGGCCATCACACAATGAAGGAAGCCATGTAAGGGTTAAACAAAGTGGTTCCCTATTTCCATAAAAGCAAATCTGTTAAGCGAGCTCCCATCAAGCAGAGGAATACCTATGCCATTATATTGATAAATATCTGGCTGTGTGATCATCTAGGATTTAAAGTCATATTAATAACATTTAGTAGACATATCCAAATCCAATGTTCTGTCCCAGCCAGCTGATGGGTACACTCAAAAAACATACAATTAAACTGACAAATACAATTTTGTACTTCAAAAATGATTTTCCATGTTATCAATTTAGAAATTAGTTTTTACCTCCCTGATTTGGTCCTTTTTCTGAAATGCTATCATCAAAACTCCAATTCCATTACTGAAACTGAAAATTATAAGTAGAGGATAGAGAATTCGAAAAAAAATTTCAGACAAGTCAAAATATAGTACCTGCCAATATGACCACACTTGTGGTACCATCACCAGCCTCTGCATCCTGAGCCTGGGACAACTCAACAAGCATCTTGGCAGCTGGATGAAGTACTTTCATCTGTTTTAAAATAGTTGCTCCATCATTTGTAATGGTGACTTCACCCTTTCCATCTTGAATCATCTTATCCATGCCCCTTGGACCAAGTGATGTCTTGATGGCATCAGCCACAGCTACAAAAGTGAGTGAAGACCATGTAAATATTATGTAGTGATACACAAAGACACTCTGTGGCATGTTTTTTAAAGGAAACACAATAACAGTCCATAAAGCAGTGAATGCATCAACTCTGTAAACAACAGTTGTCTTAAGAAATTCAACATCACATACATGGGTAATAAAGGGATGAAGGACAGTAATTCATTATCTTAGATACAATGAATTCAACAATAATTCTAACCTAATGCCAGAGGACTGAAAAATATATGGTCTACAATCTTTACAATTTAAGCTTATATCATTTGCTGTGCAGTTGTGTACCAATTAATAATAACACTGAATTCTCATGACAATGCATGGTTACTTGCTGATCAACCGTAAACTGAAATGTAACTGAAAATTTCAAAATATTTAGCATAGACATGAAGTATATGCACATGGAAAAAAAACTATGCAAAACTTTTTGTAAATATGAAAGTTTTTCCATACATAGTTGCCATTTCCCATGTTAGCGAGGTAGCGTTAAGAACAGAGGACTGAGCCTAAGAGGAAAAATGAAATATGTACTAAGTACGTGCATATTCCTAATATTAATCAAGTGACCTGTAAAGCATATTTACATTTTTCATGTGTCAAAATATGAAAGACATTTAAAAGAATAAAATCTTTACCATTATATCAACTCCAACAGGGTAAGTACTGAAAAAACTTTAAGCGTTTCATGTGTCTACAGGACGATGGAAGATGACAACAATATCGCTGGGATACATTGGCTATAACATTCAAAATTACAGTAAATCTCATCCTCTTGGATAAAGCTTGGTGAGGTTTTCATGGGTTCACATAATTTTTAAAAGTTCTCCTCTATCTTTACAACACTTAACACTATCCCTGTTCACAGCCATCGATATTTCTTACACTGGGATAAAGAAGAATTACCGAAATCCCCATCTTAATTAACCATAAGAAATAAATCCAATTCACAAGAATGTCAATAAGATCCCGAGGTTAATATGGCAACTAGTTGAAAATTATCACAACAGATATTGTATATTGATTTTTTTTTAACCACATAATGCCTGTTAAAGACCCCCAATACAATTTCAATGAAGAGACCATATTAATGTATACTTCACCACAACCTGACACTCGGCAATTAATGACAAAAGAAACACCCATTAGACAAATTGTGGTTCATTATTTCCTGTCTAAGCTCAACGTTTATGGTCAACCTTTTCTAAAAAGGATTTCCCTGGGAAACTGACTTGAAAGTAATATTACGACAGGAAAATACTATAAAATTTAAAGTGAAATCGCACCGAGTGGAAAGAGGCTATAAAAATCGGGGAAGATGCGTGCTTAATGTATATAAGGTTTCCCAGGGAACTATGACAAGGAATGTATATAGTAACCAAAAACCATTACCATGTTTGGCAACAAAATATAGTTACCATTACCATGTTTGGCGACAAAAAGGGTAGTTTATCATTCGAGTTTCTGCTATTTTCTACATTCTTTTTGGGTAACTGCAAGTCATCCGCAATTGGGAATGACCTGAAAATTAGCACCAGCTGATGATTCGCTAAATGAGATACAGGTAATAATAAAGCAGTAAATGAATACACTGGAAATCCTTCCAACGAATTCTGGAACTGTATTATGCAAGTGGTGACATAGAGCTCGATATTGACTGAACCATACACTCTCACAGACCATACCAATGACTCCATCATAACTACATGGGAAAAGAACCACCAGATAACGGCAATAACCAAATTAACAGACTAATAATACAATTTAAGAGGTCATGACATGTAGAGTCGGAGGGGGGGTGAACAATAGATTCTGATCGGCTAGCACGCTAATTGATTATACTCCATTAGGCACATTGTAACGTTCTGCACTCCTAGTTTCTTACATCATCGAGTTTGCCTCATTACTTGTAACATGTGATTAACATTTATTACCCTAGGCTTACCTTTAGCCGCAACTATGTTGCTACCTCTGATTTGTGCGGGTTTCTCCTTATCCTTAAATTCACATTTACTGAAGCCTTTGGTGGCTGCGGGAGCAACTTTCACTGACATCTTGTATATTTAGAGTAGCACCTTTCAAATTATGGTCACAAGATTCAGGATTAATAAAATATATTCAGGATGAGACAAGATTATTACACAGATGACGCCAGACAGGGCCTTTGCTGGTTTTCGGCCGCCCGCTCAGTGAGTCATGTCGTCTGCACGACTCGCATCTTTGTCTCGGTGTCGTACGCGAGATCACAACTATCGTATTATCAATTTCCCAGATAACAAGCTCATTACCTGTCAAAATTGATATGCCAGGTTATTATCTGTGGAGCTATAAGAATTGAGTTGTCTTTTAGACAGGTCAAATCAACATTTAGATTGCAGAGCCTGGTACAAAACACACTGTCGCTGTTTTTATATCTGTAATTGAGATTAATTATTCCACTGACTTGTTAGGCAATGTGGCTTAATTTTTATATGAATTCATTTATTGAAGGCCATTAGATTCAACAGTCTATATAGCAGGAGGCCAGTTCCCTAAGAAGGTACAGAGGGAGGGAGGGAAGACCAATCGCTCGATAATTAGCGGGATCTTGAAAAGAAGGAAATCATCTCTTGGGCCCGGTTGGGAGGCCCTGATAATACTAGACTTTTTCTTAAATATTTGCAAGACCTGATAGTTTGGAGGTACAAAATTACTCCGTTTGAGCTTTCCAAGGAGAGGGGAGAATATTTTGACCCCACCAAATTCATAATACATTACTGTAGTAATTTTCCAAAAGATTCACCAGGTTGGGGGAAGGGGGGAGGGGGCAAGAATTTTTTTTTTAGCCCAGGGCTTCAGATTCTAGAATTCGACATTTCAGGGGGAACACAATCACCGAGTAGGTATATATTGATAGAAGTCTTCCGTCTCATTAATTTTCCAAGAGTCAGGTATACAAAAGCCTGAGGAACTGTAATTGATTACATAATTTCCCCCTCTGATTATCTCCTCCTAGAGGGTCATTGGTTAGGTCATCATCTCGCCGTGCTATAATTTGCAGACCACGTATATTTTGTTCGTAATAAGGAAGGAAAATAGATGATAGAGGAAGATAAATATGATATAATGATGATAATAATAGGAATGATTAGAATAATTTTTCATCTGGTCATGCAGTACAAAGCAAAGGAAAAAGGCACGTTGCATAAGGGCCTACGGCTCATGGAGTAGATGAACCATTTAAAGAAAAATAGGTTTTATAGTGAAATTCATACCGATGACTGGCCTGTAATGTAATTCAAAATTATATGTGTAGTCTCATGATGAGTTATTATCACCACAATCATTGTATTTGATTTTTGTTTGAGGTTTGCATAGCACTGATGCATAAGCTGGAAATGGGAAGAAAATGAATAGGTAGAAATGAAATGTTGACACTGTAACTGAAACGAGTTCAGAACTTCAGAGCAATTTATTGCAGTTGTAGGTATTGTTGCAGTGGTAGCTGTTGTAGTGGTATCTATTGTAGTGGTAAGTGTTGCTGCAGCGGCAGATTGTAGTGGTTGGTGATAACCTGTAATGGTAGGTTTTTAAAATGTAATACTATGCAAGAATTCAATGATTCATTAGTTTACATTTAAGTAATGTCTGTATATCTTAAAGTCAATGTTGAAAGGGAGGAGAGAAATATTGTGTTCGAGGTTGACAGATAATATATTCCAGGGCAGGAGGCGCACCGTATGATGGATTTCTGTGACTTGACAGATTTGGTGCAGGATGTGTCATGCAGGACATATTTGATAGTCATAATTGCAGACGTTAAATGGAGTCGCCGGCGGCTGTATTATACAAATAGTCTTTGAGACGACGTATTTCACAAACTTTATGGCGGAGCTTCTTCACGAACTTCTTCATGTCTTTGCCTAGAGTATATGGTGTATTTTGCCTATCCCTTGGATGTTAATTAACGCCAGGGAATTCAGAGTCTTCGCCATTGCACGTACCCAGAAAGTTTTGTGTTGAGTTCATGTATGGAGAAACAGCGGAATATATGTGGAACTGAAGGCAGGAGAAGCTTTGCTTTGTAAAACTTTTTCTTGTGTAATTTTGAAAGAGATCTTGTTACGAATATTTGAATATGTTTCTTATGGAAAGAGAGCAAAATGAATTTTCGTTGAAGCATATATTTGTCTACGAAAAAACAGGGAAGACATAATTAACATTTGTAACATTTTAAAGATTATTTTGATATTAAGTTCAAGATTAATAGAAGCGTAAACTTTTAACTTTTTCTGTTCAGTGCCATGAGTTCCGAGGTAACGTGATGTTCGCCTTCTGTGGACGGAAGAAATGATAACGTAGCTTCTAAAATAGTCATGGAGGTCACGCCCAGGTAAAATGCAAGAGCGTCAACGACAGACGTATCGGTAATTATCGTACATCGTGACGTTTGTTCGAGAAGGTACTGGAAGTTGACATATTTTACATTCATACCTGATGTAAATTATGACAAACATTGGTAAGACAAATGATAACATTAGGCGAAACTTCTTTTTTATATGGCAAGTGGTAATGCCGTCATTGGCATGAAATTCACGCAAAAACAAATTTAGTTTTCTTGCATATTCTTGGGAGACAAAATGTCAAAATATTTTATCTTCATTTGATTCATAAACACTACTATTTTCATGTATACTGTCCCTTGATTTATTATGTTCCTAATTGTTTATTTGATATATGTGGTTTCCATGGTCACCAAATTTTTAATTTTATTTATGACCATGTCTTCAACTTAATTATACATATGAAGAAAAATGCTCATTAGGTCATAAAGATTTTTGATATTTTCTTGAACATCATGGAATACAATCAAGGTTTTAAAGAAATGGGAAATATTTATATTTTTTTCAAATTCATTGTCATGATATTTGTCTTTTCATTAGGAAGCAGCGGTTCGGACAAGTGGGTATATATGGTAAACAAACTGGTGTCTGCAGTTGTGGCGACGCCTGGACACAACCCGAGATGGACAATCATCAGGGCCAGGAGAACCAAACTAAAACTTGTGAATATGATCCTAGTAAGATATATCCCTTGTTCAAGTTATGACCGAGTATATTAAGTTGCTGTGTCACCAGTGGAGCATCTCAGGTGCCATTTGGCGACATACATTATTCAGGTTGTGTCTGGTGTTTTTCGTTTGTGAGAGAAAACTCGAAAAATCAAAGTAATACTTTCCGTTGGAATTTATTGTAAGGAAGATTGCGTTAGAATTGAACTAATTAGGTGTAATAACCATATTCCGGCGTACAAAAAGTACTGCGAAATAATAGGAAGTGAAGTCTAGTTAGGGTCCGACTAAATTTTCCTGATGCTGGTTTAGTTTCGTTCCATTATTTTATTATATGTGGAGTATAGAAGAATTTCTTCACAGATGGTTAGATATATATAAAGGAGAATTTTGTTAAACGGGGTTTTCTTCGACCGGCTTTCCTCTTCCTATCTCTTCTCTTGCTTGCTGTAGAGTTCTTTATTTTTTCAGTGCCTATTCTGGATCTGTTGTAGCTCAATCTAGTATTATTTTCAGCCATGAGAGGGGGAGAGTGATCACAAGTATTTTCTTATTTTGTTATAGTAGGTTAGTGAGTAGTCAGGGCTATGAATATCAGTGAAATTTTAGGAGAGTGCTCACAAGTATTTTGTTATTTTGTGATATTGGGGAAATGAGTAGTCAGGGCTTTGAATATCAGGGAAATTATGGGGTCAATACATTTCTAGAAGTCAACAGAACATAGGAAAATCTCTTCTGACTTCTCCAAGTAACCAATATTTGTGATACTGTTTGTTTATATGTTAAAAATGTTATGTTTATTATGGTCTCCCTTTGTTATTTATTCAGTAATCAGTCATTTCCAGTGTAGCAAGGTAGTGACAGAAACAGATGTGAAATGGCCTCATTTGCTTACATCCTCACTCCGGTTGTTATCTAATGCACCAATACCAGAAACTTCAGTCTGCAGCTAAGCCCCACTTACCTTTGCTTCAGTTTTCTGACCACTTCTTATATGGTTCAGCCCATTGACAACTTCCTGCATGTTTGGTCCCCAATAACTCGAAAGTTCTATTACACCATCCTTTTATCTCCATGATATCCCCCTCCTCCTAGCTTCCTCCCTTTGTCGTATATATTGTCTTATTCTATCATCTGTCATATGCCTCTTATGTTCAGATAATTTCAGTACAACCTATTCATCTCCTATTATGATTCTCATCCTCCTACTATGCTTCTCTTATACCCTGTCATTCCTCTCAAAAGGAACCTTCCTATCATCCTAGCCTTTCATTTTCAAGATAACCACCCTCATCCATGCTATTGTATTTAGGGCACAAGACTTACTCCCATACAGCACCACTGTGATACCATAACCATCAGACGTTCCCATCGTTACCCCCACAGGCAGTAATCTTTCATTTAGCACACTCTTTAATGCATCCAGGTACTTTACTCTCTCATCCAACCTGTGATTCACTTCACCTCCCATAGTTCCACCTTCTGCCATGTTCACTCCTATGTATCTAAAGCTATCCACTTTTTCTAGGTTTGCTTCATTGAAACTCACATTCACATTCATATTCACTTTATAACCTTATACTTAACTTTCTTCTTTCACATACTTTCCCAGACTAAAACATCAGCTTTGACTGTGTCTCACACAGTTCTAACGCAGTGAATTCGACTGTGGAATGTAATGGACTTTCTTTTACATTGGCAGTACCATATATTTTTTGAAGACTAGGAAAATGGGATAGGATGTGTGAAATCATGTCTGACAAAAAACAAAAAGTGTGTAGTGTGTTTAGGTGTATAATCAGCAACTGCATCTCATCTTGACACAACTCCCTCATTAAGCTCAGACTTGGATAAGATATCTCAGTGGGGTAGACAAAATCTGGTTAAGTTTAATGCCTCCAAGACCCAGTTTCTACCTAGCTCTCTATCAAAAACTCTCACAACTTTCCTCTCTCCTTTGATGGTTCTGTAATTCCACCACGACTCAGTGAACATTCTTGGTATTACTGTATGTTCATTCTTTCTTGAAAACCCCATATAACAGAAATAGCTAAGCCTGTCTCTAAAAAACTGGGAGTCCTGTTAAGATGTTGAAATATATTTTCTTATGAATAATTATTCTGTTTATACAAAGGATATATCCATCTTTGTATGGAGTAAGTACTGCTCTCACATCTTGGATGGTTCTAATTCTGCATCCTTACTCGACAGATTTGAGTCAAAGGTAATCAAACTTATAAACTCTCCCAGACTAACTTCAAAACTTGACCCACTTGCTCCATGCCACAATGTTGGTTCACTTTCCCTCTTCTCTGGTTTTGCTTTGGTTCTGGTTGTCGGGTATCAGCACCACCTATGGAGCTTTGATTTGCAGATGAGAATGATTTTATAGGAATAGTGAAGTCTGCCTCTAAGAAACTGGGTGCCCTGTTTAGATGTGAAAACTATTCTTCTAAACAGTTGCTCCATATATACAAACTATTAATTTGTCCTTGTATGGAGTACTGCTCTCACATTTGAGGTGGTTCTAGCTCTGCATCTTTACTTGACAGAGTTGAGTTGAAAGCAGTCCGCCTTATAAACTGTCCCAGGCTAACTTCCAGACATGAATCCCTTACCCCACGCCACAATGTTGGGTCACTTTTCCTCTTCTATAAGTATTGATTTGGTTTTTGCTCCTGAGAGCTGGCTGCTTTTGTGCCCTTACCATTAGCTAGGTCACACAATACTTGGCAAGCTACCGCACTGCATGATTATTGTGAAGCCATCAGAAACTCAAGGGTAGGCTGTTTTGATAACTGCTTCTTTCCCTACACGTTGAAGCTTTCGAAAACTCAACCTTACCTTCTCATGTCTTTCCCAATAAGTATGACCTAGCACAATTCAAAAGACAGATTTTTCACTCTCAAAAATTTGAAAATACTTTTCCTTGTCTTTTTTTTTCAACTTCATAATTCTCTGTATTTCAGTTAAGGCCCAGCCTTGATGCAGACTTTTATCTGTGACTGGAGCCTTCAACATAAGAAAAAAGTTAGGCCCATAGATTTTTATAGGTTGTATGAGGTAGGCAGAGATATGGATGTTAGTTGTTTGGTACAGGTTATATTTCTGCTGTTATAACGTTGAGTGGGAATGAACATCTCATTTTCATTGGATGTGCTGTGTAGTCACCAGATTTTGAGTTATGATATATTTTGTATTAATATACAGACTCTAAATTTGGTAAACCAGGTGGTGTCAGATTTTTAATGCATTATGTAATTATCTGAATTACTTGTTGATATCTTTTTACGATTTAGTTGCACAATAGTAAGTCAGCAGTTTCAGTTTAGAAGCCTCTTTGCTAATTGAATTGAAAGCACTAATTTGGAAGATGATTGGTAACTCCAAACAGCAGTGAACAGTAATAAAGCTTATGATCAGTCATAATATTTTTGAATCATTATTCTTTACAGACGTCAATCAAGATGAACTCATCATGGCACAAGAAAAACAAATTGCTGAAGAGGTACAGTAGTTTTGCATATTAGATATTGATACACATTGTTGGACATCTCATGATACATGTTTAACCTTGTTTGCATTTTTTTAAGTTCATATTGTATTATACTGAAACAGTTCTACATTGCTTTCTTTGAATAATTTATCTAGTTTTGATTTATTAACATGTTTTCATTTAGTGACATAGAAACAAGTATGAACCTTAGGATATTGGCTGTGAGATTATTGTACTGTGAAGAGACTGCCCCAGTAGCATTTTGAGGAATCACCTTTCCTTGGTGAATTGACATTAGATTCACTTCACGGCTATTTGGGTAAAAAGTAACATCAGGATTTTAAAATGAGTGTAGACTTTCTGTTCAGTATATGACATTAGGAGAGCGACTCATTTGTAAGATTAAATGTATTGCAATTCCTTTTTTTTTTCCCTCTTATTTGATTTTGTAAATGAGGATAAAGAATCACTTTGCTGTATATGGCTTTCCTCAGTTTTTTATTTGCCATGGATATCCTGTTATCATTACCTGGACAGGTGACTTTGCTTGCTCTGGTTTTGTATGGCAGTCTGTCGTAGTATACATAATCGTTTTTGCTTTTTTCTTTATCCCAGCTATAACTTGGATACAGTTAATGCCAATTATAGCTCTTACTTGAAATATATGTTGCAGTCAGGTTCATCTGTATTTGGTTTTTATATAGAACATAATGCATTTTTCATGCACTGTTGACAGATTAAAGCCAATACTGCAATGGTAGGAGCACAAGAAGGTCTTGCTTCACTGGAAAAGGAATATTCTAATGATCCAGTATATTCTAGTAAGGTGGGTTTATTATATTCCCTTTACTGCTGCATGAAAATATTTTGGTTTAGTTAGGACATGGGATAGGAACTACTTGTAGATTATGCTAGAATGTCTCAAGTCTGGCAAGCTTAGGGTTAAGTAATTAATGAATTTCAAATTTTTCAGATTCTGGATTTCACATGTGCTAAGGGGAACTGGTAAAAGATAAAAAATTGTCACTTAAGGAGTTTTCTCTTCCCAGTATATAAGCTAATGAAAATTTTAAAATGACAACCCAAATTATTTACTTGAGATACTGACAGTTTTACTTTCTGATCCCATGTTGACATAGGTAGTGATAGGTGTGTCGACAAATGTAGTGATAGATGATTACTTTTGAAGCATTGGAGGTGACATCAGGCCCAAGTGAGTGTCACGCTGCTTCACAGTGAGGTTAATGTCTCAGGAAAGGCAGGAAGTGGTCTTGTAGTGGTTGATGATGTATGCAATGGATTGCCAAAACTCAGCTCAGAAGCTGTTGGCAAGAGGCGTATGAAGGGGTTTTGGTTGCTGTACCCATGTATGTACAAAGCTTTGATGACTTAAGTTCTTCTGGTTGTTTACCTTGACAGTAATGGGTAGCGTACATCAAGGAAACTTGACTTCCCATTATTGTCATCTGTTGTGGTACAGTGTAAAACATGAAAAGAAATCTTACTTATATCCTAATAGTGTTGAAAAAGGTGACTGGAAAAGAGATTTATAAGTGCGTTTGTGTCAAAGCAAGTTAGAGACACTGCCTGGTACTAACCAGTGTGCAGTTACCAGATTGAGTAGGGTATGTTCTGTTATTTCTGACTAATGGGTCATTGATCATTTTGGAAGCAGAGCCCTTATTGACTCATACATCCAGCTTGACCCAGACTGGACTCACCTGTATTTATCAAACAGCCATGTCTCACAGTATTTTTTTCCTCTCATAACAGGTTAGAACTCTTCTTCCCAAGTTCTCAAATGTTCGTCGCACTAGACCAGATGGCAACTGCTTTCTTAGGGGTTTTATATTTGCTTACCTAGAGTATTGTATACATCACAGGGATGAATTGGCCAGGTGAGTATTTAAAGTTTGATAAAGCCATTGATATATTTTGGCTTTTTCTTTCACTGAATGGGGTGATGAGAAACCTATTATTTCTGTTACAACACTTTTCTATACTGCCTCTTCAACTTTCCTGCCATTTTACTCCCCAGTTACCCTTTTGATTCATATTTTCCATTAACTTCATAAAACCAAATTTTTATCTAATCACACCATTTTGTGATTTTGGTGCTTTGTCTTTTACTTTAAGCATATCTTTCATCAGTCCAACATCTTATATCTTTGATTATGATAATAATTATGATAATAGTAATGATAGTAATAATACAGTAGATGATAATAATACTGCCAGAGAATACTTTGATGAATATGATAGAATAATGTGATAGTGTAATATGATAAATGTAAATATTCTGAGTACCATCAGTGGATAGAAAGATCAAAGATTTACACTTATAAGGATACAAAGAAGGATCATTTGTGTATCTGGGGCAGTACTGTTGGATTGGGAAAGGTACCATAATCAGTCATTTATTAATTCTGAAAGGTTTACCATGCTTTGGAATGGGATTTTTGGTTGGGCTGATTGAAGTATTTTAGCCATTATCTCCATATCATGCGAACTAAAATTTTTCAGATTCAAGAAATACCTTGAGGGAAGCAAAGAAGAACTTTTTGATATGGGATTCCCCAAGTTTACTACTGAAGATTTTCATGATATGGTAAGTTTTTTTGTTATACTTTCATCTGATATGCTACAAGATAAGAGAAGGTATTGGAATACCTGTGGATGGAAAAAGAGTATATTTATTAGAGGCAGTAGGAGAATGAATGGCTAATAGGGAATTTGAAAGGAAAGTTGGAAGGACAGAACTAAGAAAATTGTGTATATAAGTGTGTCATAGTAAAGGAATTGTTGGAAATATGTGGTGTTACTATTTGTGTCCTGCTGAATAGCTTGAGAAAACACAAAAGACACAAAAAACATTGCAAGTTTCCTGTTACTTGTGGGAGTTTTGTACTGTGTTGGCTTTTATGCCATTTTTTCTCAGCAGAACTGGGTTTTAGGCCATTTACATCGCAGATTTTAAAATCAACTCTTGCTTGTCCCTCGGCATAAAGTCATGAAATATATCTGTTATGAGCACCTATGATAAGATTTTGCCCAGGTGCTTGGGTTAGCCTGTAGTGCTCATCTGGTTAGGTCATATATTTATGCTCCCTTCTAGAAATTTTTAAGGAAACATTATTCATAAGATGCCTTTTAAATATTTTACCAGTGTATAGTGCTTGCATCTTTTTTGATCTTATGTACATACTGACCCCAAGTCAGCTGGCAGTACTTTAAAAGGTTAATGATGCCAATGAAAATTTAATAAGAAATGCTTAAGGTCATTCATGTTTTTTCCCTTTCATAGGAATAGTATATATTCTAGTATAAGGAATTTCTGATCATGAGTTTATCAAATAAAGGAAAGCATATAATTTTAGCAATGTCACATCTCAAACTCGTTTTATTTTTTGACGTGGCACCGTCCTTAATTTTTGGTCCGTATATTTTGGGTATACCAGGGTCGACGTGCTGTCAATGGATTGAACCAGGGCATGTGAAGCACCTAGGGTAAACCATGGAAATTTTGTTGGGCCTGGAAGTGGAAAGGGAGCTGTGGTTTCAGTGCATTATACATGACAGCTAGAGACTGTGTGAACTAATGTGGCTTTTGTTGTCTCTTCCTAGTGCTACCTCGCGCACATGCGGGGGGAGGGGGTTGTCATTTCATGTGTGGCAGGGTGGCAACGGGAATGAATAAGGGCAGACAGTATGAATTATGTACATTTGTATATATGTATATGTCTGTGTGTGTATATATATAAGTTGACATGTATAGGTATGTATATGTGCGTGTGTGGACGTGTATGTGGGTGGGTTGGGCCATTCTTTCGTCTGTTTCCTTGTGCTACCTCGCTAACGCGGGAGACAGCGACAAAGCAAAATAAATAATAAATAAATAAATATACTTTAATGTTTTTATTATCATTATTTTTACAGACATTCCTCAGAGAGGGTCTTTCACCCAGGTTTACAAATGTTACATGGTATACATTATGAATGAATGTTGATACTAGCTTTTATTTGATATAGTCTATAGAGGGATGCATCTTACAAATGGCAACTTTTAGCCCATTTTACGTTGACTGAAAGAGTAGTACTTGGGTTCTTGCTTTTGTACGTAGGAAAGGGTCATTTTCATCTGAGGCCTAAAATTATTTGAATTTTATTGTCATTATTGCTCTGCCCAGTATTAGGAAATGCTGGAAAAGAATGGTTTTTGATATTATCAATTTGTTATATATTAACTATTCATGAATTACAGTTTTGCATTTAGAGTATCTTGATACACAAAGCTTCTCAGTTTTTATATTTTTTTCTTTATCTGTGTATTATATGCATTCATTTATTGTTTTACTCATTTTCTTAATTGCCAGTTTATGGAAGTTGTCAGTGATTTGGAAGGGAGTGGTAGTGTGGGTCGTGTGGAGGCTGTTTGCAATGATGCTGGAACCTCGGATTACCTCGTTGTATACCTGCGACTTCTTATCTCAGCACATCTCCAGAAGAATGCAGAATTTTTCAGCTGTTTCATTGAGGGTGGAAGAACAGTAGAAGAGTTTTGTAAACAGGTAAGTGTGTTTGGAAGTTGAGAATGAAATAACCCTTTTTATATGTTTGGTAATGTAAATTATGATTATTGTATTCATAGACCAATTAGGCTAAGTTTTGCTACATCAAATTATTAGTGCAATCTCATATTATTAACAAAAAAAGTAATGAATTTTTGAGTGCAATACTCTGGAGCTTACCAGTCATCATTCATTGTGTTACCTGACATTAGAGCCATCTACCCTTCCTTAAATCATGTCATGTATGTCACCCAGGGTTAGAGTCAGTTGTTTATAGTCATTCTCCTGATTTTGATTGGTTTCTTTATCATTGGGTTGGAGTGCATCTTTGCTGAATGCTTAACTATCCTTTATGAGCTTTCTGGAAATTAGGAATGTGAAACTGTCAGTTTCACTCACATTATCACAAATCTGTGAAACAACAGTTGATAATGACAGCTAAAGTAAACTGGTATAGTTAATTGAGCTCAGAGCCTGAGGCTTTATTGGAATTATCAGAGTAGGCTCAGTAGTGGCAGCAGATTGTGATTCAAAATGCAGTGACAAATGATTAGCAGGTGCAGGTTGGTTTTTTATCTGCAGATTGCACTTGAATTAGTCATTTGTGTTGAAGGTATCTTGAAAGGTAGTTTTTTTTATGTTTAAATTTAGGTATCTAGCTATCTGTGTATATCTCTGATGCCTGTTCCCTCCAGTGGCAGTGGCCATGGTAATAGTCTCCATAATCAGTGAACTCCAATGCCTCTTCTAAGCCTTTGATTCCTCACCTTTAACAGGCCACTGGCAGTGGGCAAGTCTATAGACATCCTACCAACTATGTCTACCTAGTGTTTCTTTCTAATGCTCCTCCAAAATGTTGCTCCTACTATTTTGCCAAAAGGCAGGGATAGCACATATTGCTCACTGCTGGAAAATCTAGAGTTACAAAGAGTTCAGAGAGGATCTTTTATTCAGGTTTACAAATGTAAGATGGTATTCATTATGAATGTGTTCAGTGTTGACAAGTGTTACGTGTGACAAGAAGTTGTATGTCCACATATGGGGGAGGCAGAAGAAAAGACAGCTACCTGGGTCAGAGGAGTGTGTCTTGACAACCACTGAAGTGCTGGGTCACTGTGCAGCCATCACTAACCCTCCATACTTTATTTTAGTTACTTTAAAGTTGATAGTCTGTATATGATTAAGCTTTGTTTGCTTCGGAGCATAACTTGAGGTCAGGTCCACAGGTTTTTTAAGCTGATCTCTGCAACTACTCAGAGATGGATGTAGAGGTAGAAGATCCACAGCAAATACCATGAATTCTTTTTTATCTTAAACCATTAAGGAACAATAACTTGTTTTCATTAGACACTTTTCAGTAAATCAGCAGTTATTGGAGATAGTTTTTAGATTCTCTATTGTTATTCACCCATATCAAGTATCTATTGTATACAAACTCTTGATTATATCCTCATGTTACAGTATTAGGTAATGCAGTATATTCTTTTTCAGGCAGAAATAGATTTCTTTCCTTGATTGCTAACATTACTCTGGATAAGGTTGTAATGTCAGATGCCATTGTTGGTTTCTTTTAATGAGCCTGCTTGGGAGTGACTTCTTAAAGTTTTATGCCCAGTCCACTCATGTCTTAGAAATGGCATTGTCATTATGTTCTTTGATTCAGTGTGCTTTTCATGCTAACATTAGATCTACCAAATATGGTTCCTCTGTTTTGGTAATATTTATTTGTCATTCTTCTCATTTTATATTGAAACTTTATAGGAGTAGCATGGAGGTTGCTGTACTTTACTAAAGTTTTGTATAACTTGCAATCATTGTTATTTAACAACTTTTTACTACACATTTGAAAATATTCCAAAACATGGAAGTATTGTACACCACAAGGAGAGGAAATTTTCCTGCTAAATTTCAGGTCTGAAGTCTGAAAGTAATGCTTATCATTTGAGTTCATCTGATTAAGATAATATAGGGTCTCTGCTGAAAGTAATGCTTATCATTTAAGTTCATCTGATTGAGATAATTTAAGGTCTCTGCAAATGTTAGATTAGAAGGCAGGAAAATGGAATATGTTTCAGATGCAAAAAAGTTTGAAATATACTTTGGAACAGAGGTGCCCAGATTATTTCAGTTGTTCTAAAGTGGGAGATTTTTCTAAAGATATGGTGAATAATTTATTTTTGTTTTATGGATGGTTGATGTCCAGAGGTGTGGTTTCAGATAAATGTCTGGTGGAGTGGCATTTAAGACGAGTTTGGAGTGTGTTTATGTATTGTTTGTTGGGCCATTTCAGTGTGTATGTTTTGTCAGTGTTGTGTTTATTGGGAGTTAGGGAATCTGTGCATATGGGTTGCAGAAGTGTGAGGTAGTTGAACTCTTTATTTTCATACGGTGATTAGAGATTGATTATGGAATAATTTGAATGAGAGGGCTCTAGTTCAGGTGCAGTGAATTCAGTGCCAAGAATGTTGAAATGGGATCACCTTATGAGGGTCTTTATTTTTCTGCATAGGTGATGAGTGTTTATTGTGGTGAGGCACCTTGTTTGAGCACTTTGTTTTGTGTTGTTTGCAGCTTGGTTATACTTCCTTTTGAGAGAGTGAATGTCCAGGCAGGTGAGGCATAGTTTAGGGTGGAGTGGATGAATTGTTTGTAGATGATACTAAGGCATTCTTTTTCTTGTGCAGATCTGGTACTAACTAGTTTTTGTGCATTGCTTTTGTGTTGGTTTTATTGGTTTGGAGATTGAATGTCATGCATGACATATGTGATGCACAGACTAGTAGTTGTTTTGTCGAATGGAAGTCATTTTCTAAACTACCATGACGTGGGGAAAAAAGAAAATTATGAAGATGCTCAGATCACAAGTATAATATTTTATAGTATATTTGGAGTAACAAGCGCTGTAAAGAATTGAAGATTTTCTTTTTAATTTTTATGATTTTATGACCTGCTAAATGCAACACCTGTTGTTTGGACTAGTGGGCCAACAGAATACTGCTACTGGGCCAAAACCAAGGATTAGTGGGTCAAATGGCCCTCCACTGTATTTTAGAAGGAAAGAAGAAGAGGAAGAAGAAGGAGAAAAAGGCCTAGGCAGGCACCAACCAGAGAGGGACCATTGCCATTAGGAGTAGTAGTGACAGCAGCGTGGTTAACCAGAACCAGCAGCTGTTATATTTCCCTACCCTGGTCCTTTTTTCTTCTTTTTTCACATGCACATAGGTTGCTGGAACTTGGTACACAAACACAAACTTTCCCTCTCTCTTTTGTTTTGCTTGACACTTGATATTACACAAATCATGTAATTCTTTATTCTAAAACCACAGAAAGGATGAAGGGCTCTGGTTTCATTACATAACATGTGACAGCTAGAGAATGGATTTGAACATTTAAGGCCATTCATCATCTGTTAATGGTACTGCTTTGTTAATGTGGGGAACAGTGAACAATTATGACAAAGGAATACGAAACACAGAGAATGAATGAAGGTTCACAAAACTATGTAAACAACTAAGATTAGTCTGTGATTAAGTTTTGAATGATAGGATGAGTGTGTTTCCATAGCAAGAATCCCAGATGTCTTGAGGGTGACAGCCGAGCATACAGTCAAGAATTTAAAGAATTTCAAATTTGATTACCTTTTATCACATGACACCAAGATTTTCAAATTAATGAAAAGAGTAGATTTTTTTATGTACATTTTTACCACTTGCACTGAGAGAAATTTTATTTATTTTGTACAATTTGTACAATTTTATTCATCTGTGATTATATTCCTGAGAAGAAACGACAATTGTAAATGATTGTTGCATGCAGGAGGTTGAACCAATGTATCGAGAATGCGACCATCTTCACATCGTAGCATTGACAGCAGCTGTAGGTGTTGGCGTAAGAGTGATGTATCTGGACCGAGGAGAAGGTGCTGCTGTTGTATCTCATGACTTCCCAGAGGATAAGGAACCAATTATTCATCTTCTCTATCGTCCAGGACATTATGATATTCTGTACAAAGCATAATGTTTGCTAAATAATAGTGATTTGTTGAAATGCTAGGTTTTGATATACATTTTTTTCCTCTTATGCAGGGGCATAATTCTTATTTGCTCCATTTGCTCCATTGTCCACTGTGTTATGTAAAGTTGTATACAAATGATCTGTCTTTTGGTATATATTTCAAATGTATCATTGATATACTTAAAGCATATTTTTAATATAGTCTGTGGTATAGCTTTACATTATGATACAGTATTCCTATCAGTATTTATGACTTGTTGTGAGGTCTGATTTCTTATTTAGTTTTTTCTAGATTTGTCATACCACTTCACATTGTTATGCTATTTATTGAGAGTATCTTCATAATTGAATTGCTTTGTCACATTTTGGCCACAAGAAAATTATGTATATGTAAATACAGTATAAATGTTATAAATAGAATCAGGTTCCTGGAATAATTATTCTTTGTAACAAATGAATTACTTTTTGAATATGTGAAAAGCATAAATGTACTCTCCTTTTGGAAACATGAGGTGTTTAACATTTACACTGTAAATTTTGAGACTTTTCTCACTTTCGCTTAGATGTAGCCCCTCATTACTGTATAACATGTAATCCTTGGTTATTTTTGATATAAAGATTTCTCATAAAATAATAACTTATGCATTGCAAAAAATAGATTATACAGTAAGAACTTTAGAAGTACTCTGTGATTTCATCCTATTGAACCACAATGAAGATTGGGTAGCATAATACTGTATCTCATGGACCACTACTTTTAATGGTAAATAAAATCAAATTTGAAGTTCGTATTTTTGCCTCATTCACATCCGTCGTTTTCTTTCACACCTTGTGCACATTCCTGATACACAAGATAATGGCACATTCAGGACATCTTCCACACACCAATGTCAGTTGTACTGTTCACTTTAGGGAGAATATCACATCCACTATTATGGCCATGTTTTGTTCTTACTCACCATTCGTACTATGCCCTGTCATCTTCCTCATCTTGCTTCCCCTTCTCTTTCAGAGTCATCATACAGAATTACCAAGAGGAATGATTTCCTTTGAACTGTGTGTGTGTTACTACAACAAAATGTAGTAGGTTTAGAAGTATCTTGGCTCATGTAATACAATGAAAAATGGATGATTTGCTGACCAGTATCAAGGTAATCTTCAAATTTATTGATATAGATATCTAAGATTTCTCTGCCAGGGCCTTCAGGCAGTGCTTGGCAGGTATGAGCTTCAAACACAACCAAATCTCTAACCTTTCCTCCTCCCTTTCTACTTTTTCTTTTACATGATTCCTTCACTTTTTCATCTGCATCACTTTTAATCCTTCCCCTTTTCCAATTCATCTTTCATCCTCTTTCTTTATTCAATTTCTTTCCCATTCATCTCTTTGTTTTTCATAGCTTATTCGTCCTTTTCCTCTTCACGTTCCTCCCACTCCATCTCATTTCTTAATCTTTTCATGCTTTCTTTTAATGTTATTCCTACTTTTTTCTTCTTAGCTGCCCTCCTCTTTCATTTCTTTCTTCTTCATATCCTTCTTTTTCACCTTTTTTCACTTCCTCTTCCGTGTTGACTGAATGTTATCATAATTGTTTTAAAGTTATTACTGTTATTAATATTTTTTTCACCTTTTCCTGCATTAATGAGCAAGTTCCAGGAACAAAGAATTGGCCTCACTAATTTGCATCCACTCCCTAGTTATATATGATGCACCAAAATCACAGCCCCCTACCCACTACTAGGCTCCACACGCCTTTCTGTGGTTTCTTCTTACTGTTATTGATGTTATGATCATTATTAGTAGCAGTAACAGTAGTAGTAACATTTGCTTACAACATCCATTTTTTAGCTGTCATGTGCAATACATCAAAGCCTCAGTTCCTTATCCACGCCCAGGTCTAGCAAACCTTTCAATGGTTCGCCCTGGGTCTGTCGATTGACAGCACAGTGCTCCCTGTATACCACATCATGCTAATCCTCTCCGTCCTGTCATACCTTCACACCCTTGCATGTTTAGGCCCTGACCACTAAATTATTTTTGACTCCATCCTTCTGTTTCCGGTTTGGTCTCCCCTTTTCCCCTCCACTTCTAATGCCTATATTCTCTTTGTCAACCTCCTCTTGCATATTCTCTTTATATGTCCAGAATGTTTCAGCACACCCTCATCAGCTCTCTCAACCTTATTCTTCTTATTACCATACCTCTCTTTTGCCCTTTTTATAACTAACTTGATCAAACCACCCCACACCCCATATGATCCTTGAATATTTCATTTCCAACTCATCCACTCTCCTCTGCACATCCTCATTTATGATAGCCCATGCCTCGCGTCCATGCAGCATCGTTAGGACATAGAGAAGTAGATGTTGGTGAATGAGGTTAATGGCTTGTTGGCATCATTGGATTATGTACTAACTGATAGGCATACTAAAGAGAGACTCTTGGATGTAAATATACTGAGAGGAACAGTTGTTGGGATGTCTTTTCACTTCTTAGTGGAGGCAAAAGTGAAAGTTTGAAGCGCCTTTTGGAAAGAGGAAATGTTATGGGTGGGAAGAGGGTGGTGATAGTGAAATGGGCTTGGAAAATAGGGTTCTGTGAGGAGGTATTGGGTGAATAATGTCAAAAGGTAAGAGTAAATGAGGAGAAGAATGGGAGGTATTTAGGGAAGCAGTGTGCAAAGTTTTCATGTGCAGAAGTGTGTGGTATGCAGAATCAATGAAGGTGGATGTAACGATGGGTCATTTTGATGATTTGTGCTCAAGGTGATGGTGAAGTTACTTTGCAAAAATGATTTAAGGGGTTAATATAATCCATTTATCATAACACAGTGAAGAAGTTTTTTAAATTAGCACTTGTCTGATGTTCCCATGTGCTGATGGGTGGTAGGGCACATGGGTCACTCACATGTTATCCCATTGCCAGTCTTTGTAGTTGTTTAACATCATGTTTGCTAGATCATTGGCATAACTTGTGATGTAAAACATGCTAATGAGGCTTATGGTTTTTCTAAGAATTAACAAGAGATACTAATGTACATGATCCTAAAAAAGACAGAAATGCTCAGCTGAATAATGCAGATGCTGGACATAATCAACCAGTACACCCAGTAGGCTATGTGGGTGACATACGATAATGCCCCGAACCTTGAAAAAACAATGAGTTCTCCCTTTAACTTTGGTTGGGTCTTGTGCAAGACTATTCAGATCCGTTGATGAAGCACAGGGCTGAAAGAGCTGGAGAGCATCGCCTCCTTGTTCCTGGTCAGGTGTTCATCATTCTCCATGCTCAAGCTAATGATGATGTAATGAAAGAACCAGAAATAGAACTACAAACTAGGAAAGGCTAGAGCAGACAGGACTTGGGTTCCAGAACAGACTAGAGTTTTGGACTTAAGAAAGATAAGACTATCCTAAGATAGATCAGAGCCTAGGTCTTACGAAGAAAGGAGCCATCCTGGAACAAACCAGAAATGAGGGCATAGGAGACACCTTAAAAATGCAGACGAGACAATTCACTAACAATATTGAAGAATAGAAAATCATATCCTTAAGAAAGACTGTTGAGTCCTCAGTTAAATGCAAGGAAATGAAATTTCAACAGATTACAAAGATAGCTGTATAGTAGATGATTTCTGGACAGACTAGAAATGGGTATCCACACAAGATGCCCCAAAACATAGGAGACTACAGAAAGGCACAAAGACATTACACAGAGGACTCTCAGACAAACCAAAGATGAACTTGGGATACCACCGGTAATAGGCCTCAGAATCTAATGACATAATCAGAGGTCCCCACAAGTGACTAGATATAAGGCTGCAGAATGTAACAACATAATCAGAGATTTTCACAAGACACTAGAGATAAGGCCCATGGCAGACTAAAGAGAGGGCCTAAGAACAAACGAGACAAGAAACCATGAGAGACTAAAGACAGAGGACATTTGAAATTATCAAAGACGGATTCTGGAAAGTTACGACTGGCTCAGGACAGACCAGAATTACTGTCTGGGAAGCAAGAGACAGTGGCCTAAGACAGCACAGAAATAAATGGAGAAGACAGATAGATAGTATCCCCACAAAGATAAAAAAGGAGGGTGAGTAGGAGTTAAGATACATGCAATGATATGTGCAGAGATAAGTGACAAGGCCAAATACCAGAAAAAAGAGGGCTTGAAAAAGATTAGATAAAATTTACTAAGATTCATCAGAGACTGTTTTACTATAAACATAAGACTGAATCCGAAAAGCTGTGAGCATCTGAGACCAAATATAGGGCTCCAGAATAGGTGAAAAACAGGAATGTTGGGCATGTGTCAGACAGAGGCATGAGACACACCAAATGCAAGCTTTAGGATGGATCAGAAATGCGCATGACAGCAAATCAGCATTAGTTGCCAGATGCAGTGAAAACAGGACCAAAAGACACTGTCAGTCAGAAACAGGGTTCCATATTAAATGCAGGGGACAGTGATAGGATCCTTGGCAAAATCAGAAATGGGGTCCTTTAACAATGTAGACCAGAAACAAGATCAGAGGACATACTAGATATAAAAGTCAATACTGATTAAAAAATAGAGCCGTTGAAGACACATCCAAAGGCAGGGTCATAGGAGGGAAGTGAAACCGACCTTAGAGCAAAGAGAAAGCTGGGCTTTCATAGGGTACAAAAGAGAGAGAGAGAGAGAGGGGGGGGGTGGCAGGCAAGGGGAACAACCGTTTGCTCTGATTGATAGCCATTCCATACAGAGCAGGTAAACATTAACATGTTATCATATTGATAACTTACAAGACTAGGTAAAATCCTACAAATATATGTGTAAGCGTAGGTGGAGAATGACATGCAGAACTATGCTATGTGCATTCACGCCATTTTTTTGTATAAATTTATAATATTCATGTGTTTACTCGTTTCACTGTGGATAGGGCTGTTTCATCTCTCCTCATTGATACATGCAATAAATCACAGCTACAGCTTTACTAATGCATTCATCTCCCATTATTCATTCAAAAAAGGAGGCAGTAGTTACACCAGAATTCTCAGATTCCAGCTAACTCTAGTGTAAAGACTAAACATATTTCGTGTTTTCATTTGTGTCAGAATCGAGAAATCATAGTATTATCCAAATGTGCTTCGTTTAGGTCCCATCACGTTAGTGGCAATGCGATCTGATGCCCTAAGCATCAAAGAAGGGTGAGACTGACAGCTATTTTGATAGGCTACTCGGACAAAGACCATAATCACATCAATTTAAGTTCGTTGAATGTAATCTTAGATCAAGTGAGGTAAACAGTATATCTCTTGGACGTAACAACAATGTGCTAGCACCCACACCTGTGATAGGAGGTCGATTGGTTCGGAGAACCTGTCATTGCATTAATGAGGCTTGATGACTATATCCATGGTAAGTGAGTCAGGCTTACATGCATGCAAGTGGGTGTTTTAACGCGAGTAAAGACTTGCATCAGCGGCAAATTATACGATATTTGCCTATCATGTTGGTATGATAACAATACCCACTTAGATACTTGTATCGATGGCGATAGGGAGTTGTAATCAAAGGTGGTCAAAGTGCTGAGCTTTGTGTCCATTAAACGGGAGCTGAGACTGGATCTGGATATAGTATCACATTCAGGTGAGGAAGTTGATGAATAAGGAAATTAAAATGAAAGACATTAACTGATTCGGTTATGTATATTGACTCTTCGTTCCAGGCTCATTTGTGGATGGAGTGAAGCTCTTTAATCATTTGTAGATGAAATTCTTTAATCCTGGACTCAGCCTAATCCTGCTCATGGAGACTAGGCTACTCGTGGTGCGTCGACAATATGGTTAGCAGCACTGTGGCCGTGTTATCCCACACAGGATGTGGGCTGCTGCCCAATAAGCTGACATCACGGTGTAAATTTGATAATCACCAGCGTGCTGGTTAAATCAACATGCCTATTTTCGGCATGATATTGGCTTCAGACCCTCTTTCGAAAAGATTACACATCAATCATTCAAGTTTGTTGTGAAACGAGTCTCGTGCTGATCTGAACCCAAACATGACTCTCCGACCCATTAGTAGAATGGCATGACCTTTGACTTTTATGGGTCAGGTCAGCAGCCAGATCATCATACCGGATAAGTGCTCAAAGGTCGTACCATCACTTTCAGGATCTTAACTTCGCATTAACAGCACACGTTAATTATAGTGGGCTATAGATGGCCACAGGCTGACGTGTACAGCGGTGATGTACTGAGACAACCTTATCGTGTGTGTGAGAAGCCAGACCACCACCATGGCCACTCACCCCTCACTCCAACCTTCCATGCGATATAATAGATTATAACCCATCTAGTGGATCGCGTTAACCTCACACGGGCATAGCATTCTTTTTTCTGGGAAGGATCTAGGTGACTCCTTTCTATCGTTTTACGTCAGTAAGTTAGCGACAGAGTAGGGAATTGCTCCTAATTGGAATGTGGGTGTCGGCCCTCCCTGGGAAGGCTCTGGTCACCGCGATAAAGCTTGAACCCACTTACTTCACGTGCGCAGCGAGAAGTGACAGCATCAACCTACATAGCAGCTTGTGTATTTGTTCAAACATCTGCCGTACGTGCAATGATGTATATATATATATATATATATATATATATATATATATATATATATATATATATATATATATATATTATCTCTGGGGATAGGGTAGAAAGAATACTTCCCACGTCTTCCCTGCGTGTTGTAGAAGGCGACTAAAAGGGAAGGGACCGGGGGGACTGGAAATCCTCCCCTCTCGTTTTTAATTTTCCAAAAGAAGGAACATATTTTTTTTTTCATACTATTCGCCATTTCCCGCGTTTGCGAGGTAGCGTTAAGAACAGAGGACTGGGCCTTAGAGGGAAAATCCTCACCTGGCCCCCTTCTCTGTTCCTTCCTTTGGAAAATTAAAAAAAACGAGAGGGGAGGATTTCCAGCCACCCGTTCCCTCCCCTTTTAGTCGCCTTCTACGACACGCAGGGAATACGTGGGAAGTATTCTTTTTCCCCTATCCCCAGGGATAATATATATATATATATATATATATATATATATATATATATATATATATATATATATATATATATATATATCAATTACGATTATAGTTATTATAATTACTATTGCTATCATTATCCTAGGCCGCCTGTTTAGAAAGAGTCCTGATGTTATCCAGGTCGTCTCTCTAAAGACTCCTGTAGCCCAAGGCCGCGCTAATTTCAGTAGTAGGGAAGAAGGAAACCTTAAGAGTGACAAGTTCTTTGACGAGGCTGTACGCCAATAATAATACAGCCTCGCCAAAAAATGACTTTCCACTTACTGTGTCTACTTTCTGCATAAGCCTCCTTCTGTGTCCTGTTTTCTGATGTCGCTTTGTTCCAGTACTAGGGGTATGTGGGTGTATAGAACCTGCATTATATGACAGGGCCAAGCCATGTGTGTGTGTGTGTGTGTGTTTAGCCAGCTGTGTGTGACAGGGCCACGTGTGTGGTTAGACCTTCTGTGTATGTGACTAGGACATGTGTATGTGTGTGGTTACACCTTGTGTGTGATAGGGTCAGGTGTATGTAGGTAGACCTGCTGTGTGTGACAGGGTCAGATGTGTGTATATAGACCTGCTGTGCGTGACAGGTCATGAAACTTTACAAGTTCTTTCAAATTAGATTATTATTTATCGAATACTTTTTTTTTGATGTCTTTAAGCATATTAGAAAAAATATTTAGTTGAAAAACTAATTCACGATGTACCTGGCTTGAAATATCACATACGTATTTTGCTATGCATTTACTCAGATTCCTCAAATACCCTACATTACATACGTGGTGTTGGTAAACATCAGACTCAGTCAGTCTCATTTTATAGTTCCTTCCTTGGCGTAGGAACAAGGGTATTGTTTGGACCGTTGTTCACTGGGGCTCCCAACCCCTGTCCCGTATGCGGCCTCCAAACCGGTTTCGCGCGGCTCTCGGCCCTCCCAGAAAAACTAGGCTTACTGCATATGGGGTCCGGTCCCCACTGCATACTGTATAGAGAACCTTCACAACCTCAATTGCCGCCCGGCCACTGCAGTCTTAATCCTTAGGTGTGAGTGTTATCAGTGGGGTTGTGATCCTGTGGAATACAAGATGTTGATTGTTTGAGGGTAAATGTATATTTTTGGATCAGACACGTGTGTGAGTTGCAAAGATATTGTGGTGGGGCAGGTGTGAGTGGCAGAGTGTGGTTATGGTGTTTGTGGTGGGGCAGGTGTGGATGGTATAGGAGAGTGATGGGTCAGGTGTGTGTGGCAGAGGGAATGTGGCGATGGGGCAGGTGTGGGTGGTTGAGGAGACTGGGTTGTGGTGGGGCAAGGTGTGGGTGCTTGAGGAGATTGAGTTGTGGTGGGGCAGGTGTAGGTGGTTGAGGAGACTGGGTTGTGGTGGGGCAAAGTGTGGGTGCTTGAGGAGAGAGGGTTGTGGTGGGGCAAGTGTGGGTGCTTGAGGAGTGTTGTGGTGGGGCAAGTGTGGGTGCTTGAGGAGTGTTGTGGTGGGGCAGGTGTGGGTGAGTGTTGACCTTGATGGTGGTGGTGAAGGTCGTTGTCCGCCGCACCCTGGGCCCGGCCGCCTCTGTGCTGCAAGTGTGAAGGCGGCCCGCCCACCGCTGCCCATGTCCAGCCAGCAGAGTCCCTAGCGAGGTTGACTCACTCAGCTGGAGATGGTTTCATGCCACTTGTGTATCTACCTGTCTGTCCCCATCATCATCTTGAACCAAGGCCTGAGCACGCTCGCCTCACTGTTTTAATTTTCTTTGTATGTAATTGTGTCTCCCATGAAATGTAACACATTGATGCCAGATCACGTATTCTCAACACAAGCCTACTAACCCTCTTAAGTAAAGGCATCTGATACGTGTTTGGAGGATCATATCCAACTGACAGTGGATCTCGTTCTCAAGTGACGCTGTTTTTCAAATCCTACTCGAACATAGGACGGCATAAGTTCAGTCTTTGCCAATAATGACGTTGATTGGGTTGAAGTAATTTTACGAAATAATGAGCGCCTTTATTTAATGACAGGTTAAGCTGTTCTCAATTGATTTTTATTTTCGTTTATGAGATCTGTTAATACGTGCATTTGTAATTCGTCACGGGTCATTTTATTCATATTGTAATAACCAGACTTTGTTGTTCCAAATTATGTTCTTATATTGCCGTCCAACATAGCGGTTATTTTGGGCTCGCTCCCTTGTGATTTTAGGGAGCACGTGATTCCCTTGTGTTCCTCAAGGTGATGATGACTGGCCCCGTTCGTTAAAGTGTGACGTGAATCACGTTATCTGGTGGTGCCCCCAAGGGGAGGGAGGAGGCTGACAGTCATTGGGTAATAGGGGGTAGACCAACACTAGAGGGATACCACACCATGATGCTGACCCCCTTTGAGCACGACCGTGCGACCCTTGAGTGCAACTGTACAACTCTGAAAAAAAAAGATATATATATATATATATATATATATATATATATATATATATATATATATATATATATATATATATATATATATATAGTCACTTATGTTATCGAAATTTCCTTTCTTACGTAACAGACTGAATGAGAAGGTCTGGCATTGCATATAATGAGGCTCACAGGATGTTCCGTTATGAGCCATGAACAGCATAGCATTTCAAGATCAAGCGTCCATTTTATATTACATCGAAACATGTTATTCGGTGCAGGTTTCACCCCCGCCCTTCCTTGGCCCCGGGGTTGTAAGTGTTGTTGTTGGGAGGCATTTGACTGGGGGTGGGAGGCATGTTGATGGGGGGAAGGGGATGAAAGGGGAAGCGCATGATGCGGGTGGTAAGAGGCGCCACACACACACACACACACTCTCTCTCAATGGTCACCACTCAAGAGCATATCCGCGTGCTGTCTGGCGGCAGTGATCTAGATCAAAGATATTCTCTTGTTCTTTTTTTTTTCTAAAACAGCTTCATATCGTCCCTGGTGTTATCCACTTCTGAGAGGTCTCGCGAGACACTTGTCAACACCACCTGGCGGGCGAGAGGCTGTGGGAACGGCTCCGTCGTACCAGCAGCAGACGACCGTAATTGTTTGCCTTATTCATACCTCGTCAAGAGTGGGGGACGTCTCATGACATGCTGCACCTGGCCTATAGAAAGTCTAGGCCACACTAGAGGTATCTTATATAGCAACTTGTCCTAATCTCCTTTGAGCCGGTCTGTTACATGTCTCAGATAAGTGGTTTTTTGACTCTCCATCTAGATGTTGTTGCTGCTCCTTAACGAAAGCTTCCCGTACTGGTGTCTCCTGGGGGCATCCCTGCCAGGTCCCCAGTTCCTGTCCTCCTTCCTAGACAGTATTGCCTAGTGTACTCAGTTACCCCTCACTCCTGTTCGTGTAGTAACACCTTGATTTACTTCCACTTCGGCACGATTTTCTTCTAGAAATGGAGACAACTATTACAAGCACAGCCTCCCACGGATGTAGCTCCTAGTGTAGCGTCAAGATCCATAACTAGTCAATTCCTTTCCCTCCGATATATCATGATTTAACCGGCCCACGTCAGCCACAACAGCCGAGTGCCCGCCCCACTTGCGTCACAGCCTTTATCATGTGTCACGATTGTGTTCATCAAGGAATATGGAAGGCTGTAAAACTCTGAACACCCTCCAGGACCTGTTGTAATGTTATTGTGTCGAATTCATCAGTATCGGCACCAGTAATACTACATGTTAACGGAGTTGCCCAGGACTATCATATACTAATGATGCTGCATGAATGAATTAGGGTATTTCCCTCAGCACCATTGGTCCAAGCGTTGCTACCTGGATGGAATATAACAGATGCTTCGGCATCACTCATGTTGTGTGGTTGGAGGAACTTAGCTTTCTTTCACTAGTAGTGCTATTTGGATAGGTATTGTCAACTGTCCCTATACAAGCTACACCAATTCGATCACAACGTAATCTGGCGGGTTAGAAATAACCAGTGGAGCTGTGAAATGTAACCTGGTGCAGTATGGTCTCTTAACTTTTATTTAAAACAAAAATCAAATGTTTCATAAACATTTTCCAGTCTTCGTCTACGAAATCTATTGATTTTTTCTTCCAAGTGTCAAATAATGACTATTTTGACTGACAGGTCACCACAATTGTGACTCCAGAGGGATGATATAGTCTACTATACTTTCCTTTGAAGGATGCAAAGAACATTTTCCTCACTGTATGACAATCATATCCTAGCAACATCCACAGGAAAACAAAATATCAGTACAATAGGAAATCATGACCGACCTTCTCTACACCTAATCCTAAAAAGGATCCTACAAAACAATGTTACACACAAATATATAGATTAGTACAAGAGAAACCACTCTAATTGCAAAGAAAACTTGGAAAAAGAAATCGGGATGGAAAACACATGGGATGGGATTCGTAGCCGAAAAATGAAGAAAATATTTATATAAAAATGCACTACCAGGCAGCCTGTAAACATGAATGAGGATATTTTCCCCCAAAACGTTCGCCAGGTAAATTCTGCTTGCATTTGCCAATTTCGTAATGGCGGCCGATCTTTTGAATTCGTTGGATAAGACGATTATGGACATTGCAAATACATTTAAACCTCAGATACCACAGCCCCCCCCCCCCAAAAAAAAAAAAAGAATCGAAGGATTGTAAAATATGAAACAAAAATATTAAGGTAACCACAAAATAAATAAATGGTAGGGATGATACTCAGTTCTCATTTCTTAGAGTGAGCATTCAGGGTCTTGCCCGTTAAAAGGGTTTAATAGTAACGCGATTTAAGAATAATTCTTTGTAACAAATGAGAATATATTATTTTTATATATAACAGTTCAGGTACAGTAACCGAAATTAAAGAGGAGCTTTTCGTAACCTACTTTCGTAAAGCTCAGTAAGGACATGGCGGGTGGGCCTGCAGGGCGTATGCTTCACCTACCCGGGTTAAGTGGTAGGCCGGGAAGGAACTCCTCTTCAGTGCATTACATTACAAACCCTACCCTTCTAATCATTGGCTAATGTCTAGTAATGCACTGTGCCTATAAATATACCGTCCTGTAAATGCCTCTTTACATGTACATATATATTTGCTAATCACCATGATAAATGAAATAATAGGTGTCCATTTTTTTCCAACTGTGATAATCATACGGGTTAAGATGATCTCACTGTGCCGTTCTATCAGTTTTAATCAAAAAACAACAACTCACAGACGACTTGAAAACGTGACCCACATATCTACGCTGTGTCGTTAAGTCCCGTTTGCTTCTTCTGTAGTGAATACATTACATAGATTTGACACTCGAGAGCTGACTGCTTGCGTTCCTTCACCATTAGCTTGACCAAGCAGTACCTGGCAAGGCAGTGCGTCATAGGACCACTTGAGAGGCTGTGGGCAAATCATGGGTGTTCCGTGGTGATGTCCGCTTTCCCTGCACTGCAAAAGCCTTTGGTAGGGAGGGACTCTTCCTTCTCCTCTGTTGTTGCAACAATTCCGACCTCACCCTTTTTTTAACAGACATGTTTTCAGATTCTTCAAAAATGCATATATATATATATATATATATATATATATATATATATATATATATATATATATATATATATATATATATATGCCTCTCCGGTTTTCCTTTATTTTTCTTGATTTGCATTCTTTTTCATTCTGTCTTCGATGAGGACATGATCTCTTGGAAGTTATAAAATCACTTGGAACTAATGTCTTGAAATATGTATATCTTTTTGTTTTTGTTTGACAGGAAAGAGTCATCAAATGTTGTTGGAGGACTCAACTCAAAGGAGTAATTACTATCAAGAAATGGTCAGGCGGTGCAAGTAAGGAACCTTGTACCACCCAGAAAACCGACTTCGCAATTATTGGACATTAACAAGTAAGAGCTTTCTTCCCGATATAAGTTAAGGTTTACTCTACCTCGCTAAAGTTATCATGTAAGTAGATTTTACTTGGAAGCCAATATTATAAGGACAACAATGTACTGTCAAGGAAAAATAAGTATAAAACATAACTCATCACTGAAGATAACAGGCATAACATTTGCATATACGGTAGGTTAAATTAACTGACCACAGGAGTCAGTAATGACATTTATTTTTAAGTCACAGGCTTGTCAAATGCCAGTCATTAAGGCCGTTAATTTCAAGTTATACCCAACCTGCAGGTGTTGAAGATAATTACTTAGACCACAAATACTCATTGTCTATATGAACCATGAATTAAAAAGCAGTCCAAAGTAGATATGATACAAGAAGTATAACTAGAATTATACAAACCACACAAAATTGACAACATTCAAATAGATTATTTTTTTCCAACAATAGTTTAATGGAAAATAATAGACAATTTTCTTAAACTTTTAATTATCTGGGCATCGAATGACCGACTATTATGCATACACAGCATCTTTGTATACTGAAGTATTTTTTGAAGAATACTTTTACATTCCACACTTTATCATAACCTAATCATTTTCAAATAAAGCATTTATATTGTCATTCTAAATATTTGGGTCGGCCCGCCCACATGGGCGGATAGACATTTTGTTCAACTTTATTTACTATCCTCGATAGGATATTTAAGTATGTTTGCTGATTATAAGTTATTTCTTTTTTTGCTAGAATAGACCAGCTTCATTAAGAGCGAAGACAGACAATTTCTCTGAGTCTAAATCTTCTGAATGCTTATTTGTAGAAAGAGAAACCTAGTGCCTTACAACATGGTGAAACGCGACTTGTTTATACAACTATTTGGTCTCCTGCTCACGAGCACAACCGTTAGATAATGTTGCAGGTTGCAAGTATCACCAGCAAAGTCTCGGGGAGGAAGGGA
This sequence comes from Panulirus ornatus, assembly GCF_036320965.1. Taxonomy (NCBI): domain Eukaryota; kingdom Metazoa; phylum Arthropoda; class Malacostraca; order Decapoda; family Palinuridae; genus Panulirus; species Panulirus ornatus. The sequence goes on along the minus strand of NC_092280.1, from coordinate 25,441,990 downwards.
CTTTGCCTCCTTGCTTAAACATAACGAGACTGAGCTGATAATGATGATACTGACACAGAACCTCAACAAGTGCTTCTTAATGAGATAACCATGTCTTAATATTTAAATGCCAGAGCGACATCGTAACCTCTTATGATTTAAGCTGCTCGATTTTTATTGTTCTTTGTAGACTCTTATTCGTTTCGAGCTGGTTTTATATATGAATTATTTTTATTTTATGGTGTCTTACCTTTTTTTAATAAAAAGCTAAGAGCTTTCCGAAAACGGTATTGAAGATACTTGACGTCATAATCCGATTTCAATCCGGATTTGCGGTCGGCTGGGCTGGCTAATGCTTCACTTGACCCCCACGAACAGTTAATACCGACCGTATAGCAGGAGGGTAATGTTGAACTGCCAAGTCCACTTATCAGAAAGGTGAGGAAATATTGACACTTATCGGTGATGACACGTACAAACGATGACATAGAACTGGGCCTGTGTGTTTAGTGAGCATAATTCAACGATTGTGATGGAATCGCATGGCGTCTTTAGCACTGTAAGTGATTCAACTTAACAGTTAAGTGTTAAAGTGATACATGGGATTATACAGTGCAAAGGTATCTTAAATAACATGTGACTTGCGTAAATATTCACAGATCAGATGTCTATCTTTGTCAGGAGGTACATTTTCGTATTTGAAAGCCTTATTCTCAGTTCCAGTAGGAATAGGGTGAAGGCAGATTTTAGATGTAATATTTTCCTAAGTCTTTTCTGTTGTCGAGAGATATGCATAATAGCCAATAAAACCTCGCTTATCGTATATTAGCTTTGATTTTATTATGACTGACTATTATGGTCAAGTAATGTGTCCAAACATGTGGGAGTTGTAACCCTCCATGATCAACCTCTTTTAGCGTGTACTTTAATCTCTTATCTTGAAAGTAAATATTGTATTCCTCAGCCCAACCTAGCAGAGCTTTCAGAGAATTTGTCATTCATACATCAAAGATTTGTTCCTTGGTTCATTGCTATAGATTGAGAAGCTTAAACGAGTTACTTATTCTACGATGGAAAGTTTCACGATGGTAGCTGGAAGATCAGAGAATAATCCACCTTTTTCGAAACAGGTAAGCGCTTTGGAAATTTTTTTATATATCAGTGATGCCCTACTGTGTCATTGAGGTGGTTGGTATGGGACTACTGGGGTAGTAAACTTATGCTGGCTTATTCGGTGCCTCCATTATATGCCTTATTAATAGGTCAATTCTAGCTTACAATTGGATTTCGAATCTATTCCTTTAACTTGATGTGTTATCTCCAGTCATGTAGATTAGTTCACCTGTCTTGAGTTTTAAGTATGAGGCTCTTTATTGTACCATCATCTTATCAATGTCTCCTTTGGTGTGATGAGATCAGGCATGTACTGTACTTACAAATTCCTTGTACAGCATGTTCCTTGACGGGACGAGTTATGTTTTGTTAAGAAAGGTCTCTCACTCAGAAACAAGATTCTTTGCAAGTTCAGATACCCTGAAAATGCCTAGCCACTCTGGTTTTATTCAGTGAAAAACCCATGATAATTTTCTTCTAGGGACTTTATGCAAAATATACGGTAAATACACATGGTGTGTTGAAAGTTTTACATCTGACTTTTTTTTTTTTAGATTGCTTCAGGATTTGTCTCGGGTTAAATCAGGTTATCTCAGTGACAGTAGTAATAAAACCATTGTTTCATGTGTGATAATGCACGGATCATCAGTTCATTCCAAATACAGAAATGTAGTCAGTATGACTATTTTTTAAGAACAAAATCAGAGACCCATAGATTTCCTAAAGTTACAGTTTGATAGTGATTACTACAGTACTTTCTTTTCAGATAACTAGAAATTCATATCCTGGATCTGTTATAAGTTTTATCTCTCTACCATCCTGTTATTTCTACTTCAGAGTTGTACCTCTGACACATGATGTGATGTTCATGGAAATTGATTTCACAACAAATTAGGCATTCCAATGAATATGATAAAGCAATGTGATTTGATTCAATATCTTCTAAATATAAAAATGTATTCTAAATGAATAAGAAAGGAAAATATGCTGCAGATTTTGTTTTTCCTTTTTTTCCCTGGGAGGGAGGCTGGCTCCCCATGCCTCCCCCAGCCTACATCCATGCCATGAAATACTTTCTTCCATATCTTTCTAGTTACTTCCTCAGGACATGACCTTTGTACACATTTTCTTTTCATTCTGTCCGTCTTCATGATATTCCAGCTTTGCTATGAAAGTTATCCCTCTCTAGAGCTTTTATTTTTCACCAGTACTGACCTACTTACACCTGGGTTTACATCCATACATTAGTGTTGGGGCAAATACTCTTTCATGCAAAATTCATGCATGCTTTGTGCATAAATTTTCCCTTTCACCAGTCTTGAATGCACCCCCAATTTTTGTCCTTTGCATGACTACTTTCAACTTCAGCTTTTTCAGTCCCATCCTTACTGATTATCACTCTCAAATGGTTAAACATCCACAGCTCCCAGTTCTTCAATAAGTAAACTGGTCTTACACTGTGATATCCCATACCTTTTAGAAACTACTATCTTACTTTTTTCAAATTCACTTTTGGCATCATCCTGGTGTGCCATTCTATACAACACCTCCTCAGGTTTAGTAAACAATACTGCATCATCTGTATATAACAACAGGAACAGCTATCATTCTGTTTCTTGTAAAATGGGCAAAACAAAATACTCATTGTACCATATGTCTTGTCTTTCTGAGTATATTAGGGATAACAGGCAAGCTTCGCTTTGCTTCAGTCATGAAATCACTAGAGTTGCACACTGCAATAATGCTATTTCCAAGTGAGAGCTCCACTGGTGTACTGATTACTTCTCTGCCAAACTACAAGACTATTTTTTTTTCACTCCTTCAGGATCTTTTCTGATGTTTTATTATTTTCAAAAAAGAAATGCTCTGAAGTATTTGATGTCTTTGGAGGATTGTGGATCATCACCATTCTGCAGACTTTTAATTGTAATAATCACCAGTATTTTTTTGCTTTACAACTCCGTCCATTTAGTTATTAGTGGGCCACACCACATCTAAAGATCAGTTAGTGTCACTGCTGATTTTATATGCATTTTCTTTGTAGATTGAAGACTCCCTGGTGATGCCACAGAATGATCCTGGAGATGACCATGGACCAACAGTTTTGGACATTGAAGGTTCTCCATCGGAAGATACTATTCCAAAGAATGACACTGGCAGTGCTTCAAAGAAAGCTTCCTCGCATTCATCATATCCAACTCAATTAGAAACAAAATCTGTAGCGTTTAGCAGTAGAGAAGGGTTACAAGATGGGGATGAAGATGATGAAGATGGGGTAGATACCAGTATAGATGAAGACATTGATGATGCACTGGATGAAGGGTAGCTTAATTTTTTGTGTTCTAAATAAGAAATTCAAATTCTGTTTATTATTTGATAGAGATGATTTATTTTTATATTAATTTGTGTGGTATGAATTATAATCTTCCATGAGCTATTCATCTGTATGTACCTTTTACAGTTCTGACTTGTATAGAAAAGAAAAATACATAGAACCTCCTCATTATACCATAATATCTCCACAGGTATGCAGACAATTGATTTAAGAAATTTCAGTCACCCATGTACTTTCTTTCTCTTTCCTGCAGTCTTTCAGTACTCCCCTAATACACATTGCAGTATCTTTCTTTACTTTGATGATCACTGCCCTTTGCTGCTGTGTCTTCCACTAATTTCCTTATTCTTCTTTCTGACCATGCACTTGTATTTACATCCCTTAGTGAATATTTGTCATTTGATTTCAGTGTATTGAAAAACACCCTGCAAAACTGTTCGTTAACCACTAGTAAATTGATAGCTGATATGAATAAAAGTAAGGAAATTAGGATATTCAGGATGGTAAGACAGGTTGGTTTTGTGTATGAGACTGAGCTTGGAGAAAGTGGAATGCTTTAGATGCGTAAGAGTAAACATAGTGGATGGAACTATGGGAATCATGTGGTGGATAGGGGGACAAAGGCCCTTGTTGCTTTGAGGAGTGTTTGTGGAAGGAGATGTCTCTGTTTGTTTTGGCAGATATGAGTATGTTTGATGGTACAGCACTCATGACATTGTTATATTGGCTTGAGTTTTGGGTCTACTTGAAGAAGAATACAAGTGGGTGGATGTATTGGAAATCAAGTACCTGATGACAATATGTGCAGTTAGTTGGGATAATAGGATAAGGGATATGTTTGGTCATGTGAATAGGGTGAGTGAAGAGAGACTGCCTTTGGATATAAATGTCAGAGGTGGAGGTAGCAAGGAAGAGAGGAAGACAGAAGTAGATGGATGAAATGAAAGAGGCTTACATTTGGGGCCTGAACATTTCGGGGTGTGACAAATGTGCGTGGGAGAGAGGAAATTGGAGTGATTATTTATACAGAGGATGACCCAGGTCATGTGAAATCAGAGGAAACCTTGGGAAAGTTTGTGAGGCGTAACATTGGGACTATGGTTTCAGTGCATGATACAAGAACTCTAGAGAATGGATGTGAGCAAATAAAGCCATTCTTCCAGTGCTACCTCCCTAATGTAAGAAATGGCAAGTATGAAACTTGAAGATTTTCATTTAGAGTCTTATGTGTCTGACCATCTGATACTTGTATTTGTTGTTGTTGTTAGTACATAGACTTTAGAAAGTAAGGTGATAAGCTGAGTTTATTACTGATGATTTTCATTTTACATATTACATTTATCATTGCCAGATATATGGGAATGGAGTGTACATTAGAAAGAGGATTTTCTCTTAATGAAACTGCAATTGCACGTGATCTTCGCCATGAACGGTATGATGAAGTAGCCATCAAGTACCAGCACAACCCATCATTTTTACGTTATCGTACATCACTCAAGCATTTTATTCCTGTCAGAAGAACACCTAAGTAAGTCAAGTGCAGTTACTGTTGACATTTCTAAGGCCTTTGACAGGGTGTAGCATCGAGGTCTCGTCCCAAAGCTACCCTCTTAAGGCTTCCTTCCTTCATCTATCTCTATGGTTGTTGATGGATCATCCTTGCCCCTTTTCTCCATCAATAGTGGTGTCCCTTATGGTTCTGCCCAGTCCCCTACACTTTTTCTCCTTTCTTCAATGATTTCGTCTCCTCCACAAAATCCAATGCACTCATATGCTGATGACTCAGCACTGTATTAATCCACTTCCTTCAATTCTGCTCCCTCCTCTGTCACTCAGTCTGCATCTTGTCTTGACACAGCCTCCTCAAAAAACTCAAAAAACAGGATATCTCAGTGGGGAAAATTTTTTTCTGAGTGAAGTATTATTGTGCAGATTTGATATTTGTATCATCTTTGACTGTATATGACAATTTGTTGATTATCTTATGAATATATGTAAATTTACAGAGATTGTATAACTTAAAAGTCATGCCAGATATTCAACTAGAGTTATTCACATTGTGGTATATAGGTAATTTGTTTACCTTATCTATTTCACCGCAATGTGTTTTCTACATCTTAAAGTTTTTTATGCGTATGTGAAAAATTGCTGCTGTCTTGATTTCTTTTGTCCTTTCAGAGAGAAGGATGAAATGCCTGTTGATAAAGCTGGTTTATATAGCTTCACTACCCTTTCATGGATTACAAGTCTTATGTGGAAGGCTTATAAGACAGGTCTTAAAGAGGAAGATGTTCCCATCTGCTCAAAATATGATATGTGTGACTACAATACTGACAGGTAACGAGCGACACTTTTTTTTGCAAATTTTGATTATATTTAAAAAAGAGAATGGTTGGATTTGTGATATAACAAGTGTTTTAAAACATTGGATTGATGATTAAGGGGTTATTTTTGCCGTAGAGAAATATATAGATTTCATGTTGAGATTTTCCATATTTACCAAAATCATAGGGAGGAGTGCGGATTAATTAGTCAATCAGTTTGGTGAGATATAAACACAATTCCCTACTATTTTGAGTGTTACATTGTCATATTTAAGACTGAACTTTTATGATATGTAAGGCATGTTAGTGACTCTGTATGAAATTTTTTGTACATTAAGAGATGAGAGATATGAGTCTACTGGAGCCTTAAAATTTCTTTTCTTAGTGTATTTGTCTTCTCTGTTGTTATAGGAATGATGCATTTTGAATTAAGAATTATTGAAATTTACAGATATTAAGTACAGTATGTATTTGGCATTTTGCAGATTGGAAGTTTTGTGGAATGAAGAGTTGAGAAGGAGTGGGAAAAATAATGCTTCCTTACAACGTGTTGTATGGCAGTTTTTAAGAACCCGTCTTCTTTTATCTCTCTTTGTTTTCTTTGTTTCTCTTATATTGGGCTTCATTGGACCAGTAAGTTACTAAGACTTTTATGATTAGCAGTCATTTAGTCTATCTTTTTACTGATAATTAAGAAGACCTCCATGACTGATAAGCAGGTAGAGTATCTTTGATGATACCCATGCAGCTTTTCACCATAAATGGAAAGTTAGTCTATATATCAAATGATGTGCAAGAAGTTTCATGCCTCATAAAACATTTGATAGCTTATGACAGAGCTTCCCTAAAGATTTTAGCTTTGTGCATCTCTTTAGGTATTTGTATCATACACCCATCAGAAGTGCTTAAATTGTTACTGAAATGTTTTGCATTTTACTTAGGTGTAATGAAATCACTTAGTATGTATTTTCCATATAGGAAGTTAGACAATTGAAATGTAAGAAGAGTTATTATTTTCCCAGCAGATTAAGTTACTCCAATACTGAGACTGGTGCATGAGTGAAAGGGTATCTGATTGAGTGGGAGTGTAATTATGTATTCTGACTGTATGAGAAGGGAGTTTTATACCCATGGTGGTCCCATCTCTTGAACATTGTCAATATCAGACAGCCCTTCATACTTGTTTTGGCTGTCTGCATACACAAGTTATACTTATGCACAGATTAACCATATAGGATGTGCAGAAAATTTCTCATACTTTGGAATTTACAGTACAAACTTTGATCTGCTTAGCAGTGAAGCTCATGGAGTTTCAAGCTCCAAGAATGTGTACAAGAGAATAGGCATAATTAGCATGCAAGGGAGTTCATTGTGATTAGAGCCTTGAAGGTTCAGGGCCTGCACATGGGGGGGGGGGGGGGTGTTAAGGCATGCAAGAGATAAAGCAAACTGAAGTGATGTGGTATATGTGGGATGAAAATGCTGTCAGTGGGCTAAACCAAGGCATATGACATGGTCAGGGAAAACCACAGAAAGGTCTGTAGGGCCTTGTTGTGGATAGAGGGCAATGATTTATTTATTTTTATTTATGATTCCCCGTGGACCAGTTTCTACAAAAGACTCCTGGTGTTGCCCAGACCTCTGTGAATGCTCCTGCAGTAAAAGGTGCAACAGTTCCCATAGCAAGGAAATGTAGGCTCCTTTGGAGTGAGAAGGTCTTTGATGAAACTGTACTTCCAGTGCTACAGCTTCATCAAAGGTGACTTTTCAACACTGGGGTAACCTCAAGCAGACAGAGTCCAGTAACACTGGGGCTCTGGTTTTGGTGCATTTACATGACAGCTGGAGAGTGAATTTGAGTGAATAAGGCCATTTCTCTCTCTGTTCCTTGCACTATCTTGCTAGTATGGGTATTGGCAAACATGTATGAAGAAAAAATATATGTTTAGAAATGAATAGATAGATAGGAATAGATATGAGCAAATGAGGCCATTTCTTTTTATGTCTCTGGCACTACCATCCTGATGTGGGAAATGTCAAACAAGTATGAAAAAAGAAAAGATATGTATTTTTGAATTTATTATCATCCTTTTGAAAAATACAACAGCTGATGACTGATTCTGATGTTTGAAAGCCTGACAAACTTGCATATTTTCTCAGGGAATAATTTGAAGGTTTTTTTTGTGTGTATTTAATGATTTGGAATATTCAGTTATAGAAACATTCCGAATAGATTTTGTATTCATGAGTGGTGAAAACAGCTTTTAAGATATAAGTACACAAAATAGAATTGTATTTGTCATTGTAATTGTATTTTTGATCAGAAATTGAATATAAGTTTTTTCCAACAGACTGTATTTATGCGTTTATTAATTAACTGGCTGTCAACGGATGAACCTTTGATTACTGGGGTGGTATGGAGTGTGGGGTTACTTGCCACAGAGTTCACACGCATCATTCTCTTCTGTCTTGTGTGGTGCATCAACTATCGGTAGGAAAGCATGGATTTCTTGTTTTTCTTTTTAAGTTATTTGCATGGATGGTGTGTGCAAAACTATTTTTTTTTTTCAGAGCTATATTGACATTGTATCCAGTTATCAGTTTGTATTTTCAGTTTTTAGTTGTGTAATGGGCCAAACCATTCTTTGTATTGATTTTTTGGCCTCTTTCCTTATGGTTCATCTGATCTGAGATGGATAGAAAGGAAAATTGATGTTTATATTGTGTATATGTTGCCATATGTCTGTGTAGTGGTGTTGACAGACCCCAACTGCTTGAAGTTACACCGTAAGTGAAAACTCGTTTTTGACAAGGTGGTATCTGTGGAGTACAGTTATGTCAAAGAACTTCTCACTTCAAAGGAGTCTATCTTCCCCTTCTATTGGAAGTTGTGCTGCCTTAGGCTGTAGAAGCCTCTGGAGAGATGTAACACTAGGACCTTTTTTTTTTTTGTAAGAGGTCATGGAGCTATTATAAATAGAAATATATATATATATATATATATATATTTTTTGTTTTTTTTTGTTTTGCCGCTTAACAGGCCATTGGCATTAACATAATGGTCATAAACATAATGTCCATAAACAGACTGAATACCATCAGAACTCTTAGTGGCAGTTCAGGATACGAAAAAGAAACTCTCAGTATCCTTTACAGTCAACTCATTTACTCAGCGCTGAACTACACCTCACCAGCCTGGTCGTCCATCATGTCAAAAGAAAATTTAAAAAAGCTGCAAATCACAAAATAGAGACTCAGACCAGTCACTGACTGTTTAGCAACCAAAAATACTCGACACGTGCATAGTGAGAGAAAAATACTTGCAGTAAAATTTCACCTTTATATGCTGGGCACTCAGTTCTTTGCAAAAATACTTGACCCCTCCCACCCGAACCACTGCATAACAACCCACCAATTGCCCGCTTCACACATTAGCATCCTGTACTTACAGATCCACTCCCCCATCAAACTGGACATTAACAAAACATAATTTATAGTGATGACTTAGCAAACTCTTAACACCTGCAACCTCAACTCAGTCTTAAACTCCACTCCACCCAGTGTACACTCTTCTGAAATTACACTCCTTGATTTTGTACAAGATCTGCTTTCTTGTTTATTCTCTGGACACCACTTATGTCTCCAACATTTCAAATCATTATTCAACACATCAGAGTACCTTCTTATGGCCTAGTTGTAACTTCCATAGTTAAGATACTGAACAGTTGCTTCTTAAATCTTTTGCTTGACACTTCAAAGATGTGCTTAGAATATCACTACACTTTTTCATCTGTGTTTCTGCCTATTGGATGTGATCAGCTTCCTGAGCACTGTGGAAGCTCCACAGAAGGGGATCCTGAGGCAGGAAGGTAACGTAAAATACTCAGGATTATTGAGAATAGTTGTCATAAATGTATGAAAGTGTTAGTTTCAGGAATATAGCAAGACTGAATTTCTAGCTCATTTGGAAGAATGATGAGATAAATGGGATTGAATGCATTTGGAAGATCCAGGAATTTAGCAAGAGTGGTTTTCTAGCTTATGTTGAAGAAGAACAAGATTAATGGTACCAGATGCTTTTGAGAGATCCAGAAATAAAGGCAGAATGAAGTTTTTGTCTTAGGTATTGCATATTGAGTCATTGTAATTGTGCAGTTCAGAGTACATAGTGTGACATAGTATGATAATGATGTGCACACCATTGCATGGTGACTCTTGTATGTTGACTTTACAATTACCTTTAAGTTAGCTTGTAATAGAAAAAATTATCAGTTATTGTGGGTTCTGTTAATGAGAGTACTTTCAAAATGATGATATATTTCATTATGTGTTTTGCTTGTGGTTCTTTGATCATTTTTGCTTAATCATGTATATAATAGACCTGATTTAGTTATTCTTTTAACACATGCTTCGAGTACATTGCCTTGAAAAATGTTTTTATTTATCTTAGGAATGGCATTCGATTGAGAGCTGCATGCCTTGGACTGATGTATAGAAAGCTAATGAGAATGTCAAATCTAGGGAACAAGAGTATTGGAGAGGTAAGTTTTCTAATGTTCTCTAAGTAATGGTTTCATCTTGATCTCTGGAGAAACTCACACTATCTTTCAGAAAGCTTTGTGCATACAACGAAAGTATGTGTATGGTTGTAATGATTTCTTTTTTTTTATTCCTGCTTGACTCTTTTTGCATTGGCGAAGTAGTGATAGAAGCTGACAACTGAGCCTTAGAGGAAAAATCAAGGTGCTATATGATGATAAGAATATAATCATAATAATAATGTTGATATGAAATGCCTGTGGAGATAAGTGGTGTGTGTGTGTGTGCGTGTGTGTGCGTGTGTGTGCGTGTGTGTGTGTGTGTGTGTGTGTGTGTGTGTGTGTGTGTGTGTGGGGGGGGGGGGGGGGGGGGGGGGGTTGTCAGTCACATAGGGAATGACGTGTAAGAGAGAGGTGTGAGTGGAAATGTTTTGGGTATATGGAGAGGATGAGCAAAGAGACAATGGCTAAGAAGGAAGGGAAGCACCTAGACACTAACTTCTGGAAGATGGCAAAGTGTTGATGATAGATTTAAACTACAAGGAAATAGATAGGGATAATTTTGAATCCTATGGAAATGCTGAGTCTTGGGGACACAAATTCCTCAAAGTTGTACATGACAATTTCCTTTACTAGCAGTTCACAGAGTATGTGACGACTAGGGGAGATAATACACCGTCTTTGGTAGATCCTTCCCCTTTGCTTCTTTTTTTGAGTACTTTACCAAAATTCTCATGATAGGCAACTTTAAATACACCATCTTTGGTAGATCCTTCCCCTTTGCTTCTTTTTTGAGTACTCTACCAAGATTCTCATGATAGGCAACTTTCCTCTCATAACAATAATTAGTTAATGTACTCTGTTCTAAAAGTAACCTTTACATGCTTTTTTCCCTGTTGTTGCTTCTTTTTTTTTAGTCATATTCATTCTTTTTTAGGGAATTGAATGGGTTTGTCTGTACTGATAAGTGGATGGGTGAATGTTTGGGGTAAGACTGTTTATCAGAGGCATTTTGATTGATGTGTACCTCATTTATATTTTATACTCTATTGGAATAGTCCAGTTTACCAAGAAAATAACCTAAATTCATTATGTATAATGATGGAAATATGTAAGCTGTATTTGATTTACTTAAAGATGTGAACTAATGTTTAATTTCCTTATTTCAGGTTATAAACCTTTTTGCCAATGATGCACAGCGCATATATGATTATGTGGTAATTGGTCCATTGATTATTGGTGGTCCTGTAGTAGCAGTTGGTGGTGTGATCTACATTCTTTGGCTTTTAGGACCATGGGCATTATTTGGCATGGTCACTTTCCTCCTCTTCTACCCATTCCAGGTATTAGTTGTTTTATATGTATTGAGCTGATATGTTTGAATTTGTATTATCAGATAGCTGCCATTGTATATTAAGGGCTTAGTTACTAAATTTCTAGGCTAACTTCAGGAGTGATATTTAAACAAAAACTCCATGTGTCTTAGCTATTAAACATCTGATAATGAATTAACCAAGGCATTCATATTGTGGACCTATCCTCTTTCATCTGCACATCATGTCAGACTTATCAATCCAGTTCATGTTTGGAATAACAAACACTGGCTTTTGTATACTTTCCTTTTACACTTTCTACCTTGCCCTTATGTCTCCCTACACACCATCTAGGTACCCGCCAATCCTTCCAAACCCACAAACATTTTTTTTACATAATTAAACTGTAGGGAAAATTTAAAGGAAAGATATATTTCTGCTGTTGCTAGGAAGTAATATTTGTCTAAGTTTATCAGTCTCCTTTGTTTATATCCTGAGGTTATGTTTCAAGAAAAGTCTGGTATAAGTGAATTTGGTGTAAATGGGTATGTTTTCATAGTAAAAGGGGTTGGGGTTCATTCCAGTCAATGCCATGGTCCCACTTTTGATGAAAATTCTGTACTGTTTTAAGATAATGCGCATTTACAAATGACAGTTTATTAACAAAATAGTGTAAATATAATTAATGAACATTAGAAATGAGCATTCGGTACTCACCAACACATTCTCCTGTTTTCTACATGAGGAGAGACTGACATCAGCTGAGTGTAGGAGAAGGTGTTGCAGGTGCTGGACTTGGATGTTTCAGGGCTAAGCACTAAGGCTCCTTAACTTTTTTCTAGTCTGTTGATATTAGCTGTGCTGTAAGAGTTAACACCTAGAATGTTTTTATTCACTTGTATAAGCAGTTGTGGGTCATTTTACTCATTTTGTCTTCCTCTTTCTTCCCTTCTTCCTTTTCTTTATCTCCCTCCTCCTCTGTTGAAACATGGGATTTTGATGCTGAGATGTAAATCATTGTTCTGTATTACAATAAGAGAATGACCCAAAAAGTCCTGGTTGTGGAGATGGGTTTTACTTTTCAGAATTTAAGGAAGATGGAGGATAAAGAGATTGAAAATAGGACTTAGTTATTGAGAAAGGAGTCATCATAGTTATTAAAGATAACATTCTTTAGGAGTTTGGTTAAATGGAAGTTGATGGGAAGAGGATTTAAGTGTGTATAGGATATGTTAGTGAAGATTTGTGTAGGATGAAAGGAAATTACTTTTTAGATACACGTTTTTGTAGATAGAAGGCTTCTACTTCTTGAATTATGTGCTGCTTGGCATTAGCTTTTTGAGAGCTTCATTTCTACATGTATATCCATTGATTTCTTATGTTTTTTGTTTTCCAGTATGTTATGTCACGCCTAACTGGCTATTTCCGTCGTCGTACAGTTGCTGTGACTGATGAGAGAGTTCGCATGATGAATGAGCTTCTCTCGTGTGTGAAACTTATTAAGATGTATGCATGGGAGAAGAGCTTTGCTACTACGATAGCAGGTATTGTGACACAAAAGTAAAACTGTAAAGAGACAGTTTACTTTCTGTTGCCAGTAACATGCTTTATTTTCAATATGTAAAACAGCAAGGTTGACTGTGTGTAACATTCAAGCTCCACAGCTCATTACCATCCATTCTTTCATACATATATTCTTGTAGAAGGTCCTTTTATGTTGTTGTGCCTCCTAAAACACCCTCTTCCAGTTGTCGTCTTGAGATTTATTATTCATTGCTGTCCAGCTTGCATCTTTGTTTTGATATACCACTCTTTGCATTATCAGCTTTTCTATTCTCAGTGCCATATCAACTAGACTGTCTGTCCTTTTGCTTGATAAAATTTCTCTTAGAGAATCATTGGCAACTAGTTTCTTTTATTCTGGTCTTTTATTGGTAAACATTAGAGTAAGCTTCACGACAAACAGCTTGTCCAAACTCACACTTTATTGTACATTGTTCTACTATCATTACCTCCCTCCCCAGTTTTGTTGGGTGGATCTGGTACATCTAGTGTCTCAAATCACTCATGTACATCATGAACCCATGCACAGTTTATTTAAGTGACACATGTTTTATGTTAACATTGTATGGTAACATGGAATGGGTGGTAGAATCTAGTTGTAGAAAAACTAGCTTAGGGAGGGGATTTTGTCATTAAATGCTTGGCTGTGCAATTTTTTTTTTTTCTTTGTAAAGGCAGGCTTACTTTTTGTGGCATTGTACTTAAGTAATGGCATTTTGTTGCTTGTTGTCTTTTGATTTGTAAGATTTGTATGGTACAGCAATGGCTAGGTTTCTTTTAAAAACCATCCATGTAGATTTATTCCTTATTTAAGAGAATGGGACCAAACTTTTTTATTAACTGTTTGTTATTATATTGAGAAGCAATATAGATCAGCATATGTATTGAGGAAAATTCTTTGATATGATTGTTTTTATTGTTATTATACTGCTCTACTAAGAGATAAAATGTCTACCTCTTCACCCTATCCTTATCTCTTGTTTTTTTTGTCTTTTAGGTGGATTACTACTCTCACCTCCTCTGTAATGTCTCATTCTTCCTGGGACCTCTTCTTCAATCTCCATGCTTCAGGTCCCACTAAAGCAACACCCACATCCTGTATATCATTATCCTCATAGAAACTATATCCATATACCTTTATATATTTATTTATTATACTTTGTCGCTGTCTCCCACATTAGCGAGGTAGCGCAAGGAAACAGACGAAAGAATGGCCCAACCCACCTACATACACATGCATATACATACATGTCCACACATGCACATATACATACCTATACTTTCAAAGTATACATATATATACATAGACAGACATATACATATATACACATATACATAATTTGTACTTGCTGCCTTTATTCATTCCCGTCGCCACCCTGCCACACATGGAATGACACCCCCCTCCCCCTGCATGCGTGCAAGGTAGCGTTGGGAAAAGATAACAAAGGCTACATTCGTTCACACTTAAGCTGTCATGTACTATGCACCGAAACCACAGCTAACTTTATTCCTTTGTTTCTATTTAGAATTTCAGAAAGCAGTCAATAAAGCCCTGCATTAAAGATTACTTGCAAAAGTTAAGTTACATGGTGTAGTTGAGGCTTTACTTCAATAGTTAAAAACTTGGTTGACTGGCTGTAAATAAAGAGTAACTATTGATGGTCAAGCTTCAGAATGGTTAGACTTGATAAGTGGTGTTGTGCCACAGAAATCTGTCATGGGACCAGTTCTTTTCTCAATGACTTTTGTAGGTGGCTGCATTGTAAGTTATCAAGATTTGCAGATGGCACTGAGGAGGAGAATAAACTTACAACTTTGAGCTGACACATAGATGAACTGATGGAGTGGGCTCACAAGTGTCAAATGTATTTTGATATAGATAAGTGCAAAGTTTTACATAGTAGTAAAAACAAGAAGGCAGTCTACAGAACTATATGAATTTTGTTTAATAAGAAAATGGGTATGTTTGAAGGAATAGTGGGTCCAACAATGTTGTATGGTTGCGAGGCGTGGGCTATGGATAGAGTTGTGTGCAGGAGGATGGATGTGCTGGAAATGAGATGTTTGAGGACAATGTGTGGTGTGAGGTGGTTTGATCGAGTAAGTAACGTAAGGGTAAGAGAGATGTGTGGAAATAAAAAGAGTGTGGTTGAGAGAGCAGAAGAGGGTGTTTTGAAATGGTTTGGGCACATGGAGAGAATGAGTGAGGAAAGATTGACCAAGAGGATATATGTGTCGGAGGTGGAGGGAACGAGGAGAAGTGGGAGACTAAATTGGAGGTGGAAAGATGGAGTGAAAAAGATTTTGTGTGATCGGGGCCTGAACATGCAGGAGGGTGAAAGGAGGGCAAGGAATAGAGTGAATTGGATTGATGTGGTATACCGGGGTTGACGTGCTGTCAGTGGATTGAATCAGGGCATGTGAAGCGTCTGGGGTAAACCATGGAAAGCTGTGTAGGTATGTATATTTGCGTGTGTGGACGTATGTATATACATGTGTATGGGGGGGGTTGGGCCATTTCTTTCGTCTGTTTCCTTGCGCTACCTCGCAAACGCGGGAGACAGAAAAAAAAAAAAAAGACTTTGATGTAATAATCTCTGATGACTTAAAGCCAAATACATGGCACAGATAAGCTATATAAAGGCAGATAGAATTCTTGGAACCATAGATGGTAGATTTGATTTGAATTTAAGTTGCCCTACTTGAAAAAAGATGAGTGGTATTGATTTGTTTTTCTTCAGATTTTTTTTTTTAGCCATTTTTACCACAGAAGTGTTACTGCATTTTGTGAGTGCCCTTCAAGAATTCCCGCCACTGAGTTTAGATTTTTCCCTAACACATGTTATTTTACAGTCCAATATTTTTTGTGCAATTACCTCCCCAACTACTGTCTTTTAGCCTTGGGCTTTTGGAGGAGAGTTGATGAATTACACATACTATCTTAACTCTAGAGCTTAATCTTCTATGGGTTTAGATTAACCAGAATGTCTTTGTTGTGTAAGAATGAAATCAAGACCAGCAATAACTTATTTTTAGCATTCTAGAAAAGTCCAGAGGGGTCCCTATGTGAAGATGCCATACTTATCATAAGGCACTGCATGCGAGGATGACATTCTTATAAAGCACTAAAACTATTTAGATGTTGTGGTTACACTCATGTGGCTCTGGGGATTCTTCCTGTTAGAAATGGATTTTCACTTAACATATAGAAAAGCATTGTTTGGATATTGTGTTTGGGCAAATATGTAACTGTGCATGTTGGTGTGAATTGACGAAACAGTAAGGATAATAGTAATAATTAGAGTTATGATTTTTTATGACAAAAACTTCTGTCATGGATTGAGGTCTTCATTGAAGCATGTTTTTGAATAAAGAAAAGAGGTAATAGATATAAAGAAAGAAGAGTGTAAGAGTTTTAGAGAAAGTGGAAAGATTGCTTTTTAGAAAATGAAATGTCATGACTGTTAGGATAGACATCACAACAGTCTATCCTGTTTTATGGAAAAGTGCAGTCATTGCCTTTGAATACACTATAATGAATAACACCTTGACTAAATTCAGTTGTGTGAGATGAGAATGCTTGTATGTTATCCATACACCACTTGAAATATTACAACTGTATTCTTATAAGTCACTATTTAACTATTGTTAAGTCACTCTGTAATTGCCTTCAGCAGTAATTTTCAGTGATATAAGTACTTCAAAACAGTGTAAAACATCATAGTGGTACTTTTCAGAGATTCGTCGTCGGGAGAGACAATTATTGGAAAAGTCAGCGTATGTGCAGAGTATTAGTTTAGCCATGGCTCCCACTGTTCCTATAATTGCAGCCATTGTCACTTTCTTGGCTCATATTGGTGCTGGGAATAATCTTACTGCTGCTCAGGTAATGTACTTTTTTGATATTTTTTCATTGTTTTATTACTGTAAGAAAATTAGATTACATAGAAGAAATGTCTAGCATTTTCTCTTTCAGTTACTAATGTTTCCTCGGATCACATTCACTTCTGTCTGTTTCTGATACTATTCATCATCATTTAAATGCCATTTCTTCATCTTTTCTTACTTTCACACTTATGTTTTTTACATGCTTATTTGTATCACCTCACTTGTTCAGATGCTCTCATTTCATATGTATTTAATCTATTCTGTCTATATCTCTGACACCTGTTCCCATCTGGAACTGCCTCAAGGGGGTGGCCACAGGAATAGGGTCTTGCTTTGACGTATTTTTCTGAGAAAAAGAGAGGGATTAGTATGTGGCATGTATGGATCAGAAGAAAATATATATGTTTGATAGAGGTGCTTTAAGGAAGGTGCTATGAATATATGATGTGGGAGGCGAGTTAATGAAAGCAGCAAGGAATTTTTACTGTGAGAGAGTAAGGTATTTGTGCATATAGGAAAGGGGGAAAGTTAGTGGTTCCAGGTGAAGGTGGTTCTGTTTTGTTGTGTGATATCACCATAGTTTTTTAATTTGTTTATGGATGGTTGTAGTGAGAGAGGTAGATGCAAGGGTTTTGGATGGAGTGACAGGTCTTCAATCTGCTAGGAGTGTGAGGGCCTTGGATGTGAGTCAGTTACTGTTTGCAGATGACATGGTTGTAATATCAGACTGAAGTGAGAAACTGTATAAGTTGGGCGTTGAGTGTTTGATAGTGTGTGTGAAAGGAGGTTGTTGCAACTTAATGTAAGTAAAAGTAAGGTTATGAATTTAAACATGGGAGAGAGACAGGTTGATTTAAGTGACTTTAAATGGAGAGATCATGAGGAATATGGAGTGTTTTAGACATCTGTTTGTGGACATGGCAGCAATTGAAACTGTGGGAATTGAAGTGAAAATCGTAAGTCAGGAAAATATTAGGGAGGGAGCAAAGGTATATAAGGCAAATGTTTATTGTGGTGCAGTATTCTATTATATTTCAATTCTATATTTCTGATGCCTCTTCCCAACTGGAAATCCCTCAAGGGGCTGGCCACAGCAATAGAGTGTCCATAACTAGTGAGAATCCAGTGCCGCTTCTTATCCTTAACAGGCCAGTGGCAGAGGGCAACTCTAGTGGTTATGTAAGTGATTGTATTTCAGTATCTTAACCATTTTTATGCTTAATACATTGATAATAAAATTAATCATTATGAAGGAGAAAACCTTTCCTTTCATATATGTTCACTGTTTCCCATGTTAGTGAGGTAGCATCAGGAACAGACAACTGGGCCTTAGAGAAATATCCTTACTTGGCTCCTAGTAATAATACTGAAGGGGAGGATTTTCAGCCTCCCGCCAGCACCCCTTGTAGTTCCCTTTGACATACAGGAGGTGCATGGGTGGTAGTCTTTCTCCCCTATCTTAAGGGATGAAGTAGATGTATCAGAATATGGCATACACCTTTGTATCCCCAGCTATCAGTATTCAGAACAAGACATAACTGAAGGAGCTGCTATCAGTGAAAAAGCTGATCTTTTAAAGACTTTGGATATTTAGGATGAGTTTGGGAATGTTGGGGAAAGAAGTGACCATGGAATGGAAACCTGAATTAATAACCATAGTGATACACAGCATTTTAGACCAATGTTGTAAGATATCCAAAAGTTGCTGGAATAGTTTGTCATGAAACAAGCCCAAAATGAGTTGAAAAATCCATGTTTAAAGAGGCTGAGCTCCTTATCATTGATACATCAGTGTCAATAAGATTTGAGTTATCAGAAACAAACAGAGAGCCCATTTACTCTAACAGCAGTTAAAGAATGGCATTGGTACCTAATATTGTCCCAAGAAAGTTGAGTGATTATCAACATTTGTTATGTATCTCAGATGTAGTGTGAACTTTTGTTAAAAGAACAAAGTTTTTTTGATATGATAATTCGTGTTTACAAAACATAGATAGATGACAGAAATATCAGTTTTGTAGAAATATTTCAAAACTTTGTATTGATTAGGAGCACAACTAAAGTAGAATAAGATGGCCACCAGAAGCAGGGGCATTTAGAATGACTGTTGCAATTATGGACACAAAGTGCAGAATATGAAGGGGTATAATATGATTTTCTGATTCTTATGGTTACCATGTAATAATGATAGTTTGGGTATGTATTGCAATTGTGATGTACTGTAAACAGTAAATACCATGTTTCAGTGATGCATCACTGCAGTTGGTCTCCCTCTTCTGTCCATGGATAGTGAACATTAGTTGCTGATTTTGAGAATGATGCTCACATTACCTCCTTTGATATTGTGATGTGATATGTTGGTCAAATACAATGATGCATGTAGAGCATATGGAAATCAGAGCAGTCAGACTATACAGTGATGCAAGCAGAATGTACAGGAATCAGAACAATGGGAACTCATTGATTCTGAAGCCAGCTTGTGTTTTATTTATCACAAGAATTAGTTGCAAATGTGAACAGATCTGAAATGGACTTGTTGTCAGGTGCCCTACACAAATCAATGCAGAGCTTTAGGAGTCTTGATGATGATGAGATTGTACAGGTTGAGAATGTTGTGCATGTAGTGCCAATGTATTTGTTTATAGAGCAATTTTTATAACTTTTTAAGTGATTTTTGCCCTGTTGTTTTAATGGTGAATTACAAGTTTTATTGGGTGCCATCAGCATGAGGTAAGTGAAGTCCCCCCTTTACTCAAGAATGCCTTTTCCTTGGGTGTTTAGACATCCATAAGTCCTGAGTTAGATATAATATCTAACATCAGAAAAGATTATTGTCTTTTACTATTGGGATGTCTTTGATTACATGAATATATATAATCCTTTTATATATGCTCATTTCAGACGTATTCACTTCTAATGGTATTCAACACTGTCGTAAGAAATGGCTTCTCATACTCATCATCTACTTTGCTTTTAGAACAAGGAAGAGTCTCTATCATTCGTGTTCAGGTTAGCCACAGCAGTAGCTCCTCTGTCGTTGAAGTATATCTTGAATTTCCACTAATTTATGTGGCAATTAAAAAGTGTGATATTATTTAAACTTAAAACTAGAGCATGTTTTCTCGTGTTTAGGTATCAGTTTAGAATTGATTGGTTGTGTGTGTGTTTGTGAGATCTATTTTTGTATTACAGGGAGAGACATTTGCACTCCTATTGTCCTATCTTTGAATATTGTATATATACTTCATCTCAACTTCATGATTAATTGTACAACCCTAGGACCACTTTTAGGGGCTTTCAACAGCTTTGAGGCTGTGCTCCATGTGGGAGCAGGGTAAGGTAGGTTCCTTTAGGGTAGGAAAAGTCTCTGTGATGCTGCACTCATTCTTGTCTGTTCTGATAATGTAGCTTCAGTGCATATGGCTTCCTGTTCAAGGTGCTCTCACTTGTAAGCAGTGTCCAGGAGCACATAAACCTTGAACAAAGCCATTCTGCATGCAGTGAGGAGGCTATGTTCCTGCAAAACCTGTCTTTGTACAGAATGTCCTTTTACAGGCAATTGAAACCTATTATATAATAGGAGTTATGCTTCTGTAGTTATCTATATCAAAATCATTAGTATGAAGTCAAAGAATTGCTTACAACAAATTTACATCTAATGAAGACATTTAATGAAAATATACCAGAAAATGTGATGTTGGGACTTGAGGCAGTAGTGGAGTGGGATGGGGTGTAGTGAGTGTCATTAGAAGGGAGAGGTAAGGGCACTAGGATTGGTTATGTCACCCCCTGGATTATTTGATTCAGCACCTGTTTCAACTCGAGTTGGTGGAGAAGTTTGCATATTTCTGAAAAAGATATTAAATTTTATCTATGAGGCATGCCCCTTTTCTCTGTAAAGGTCCCTGAAACTGTGAAACATCCATAAACATAACTATAATTTAAGCAAGAAACTTTTGGAAAGATGTCAGATTTCAGGAAAGTGTCTGAGCAATGATTAGCTGGAACAAACCAAACAGTGAAATTGCCAATGCTAACATAATTAAAAAAAATTGTAAGACTGAAAGGCCAGGGATAGTGCTCCATGAATCTAGAATTCCTTCCTCATGCTTCACAACTAGGTAAGACTAGGGAATTACACAGAGAAAAAAACAATGGAAACCAAACAGACAGTTGGCTGGAGAAACAGACAGACAAAAAAAAAAATATATCATCAGCCAAATAGTTAGGTCATTCAGGCCCAATCCCTCTGCTTACTAGAAACACACATTGTGTGTATTTACCTATTTTCATGTCATAGAGAGGGAGATCTGTACTTGTGGGGTCCCATCTCTTGAAGATTCTATACCATTTAGTCGCCTTATATATGTTTGTAAACTAATGGTATTCACCATTTTTTTTAACTAGGCTACTCTAATAATCTACCTTTACACTCTTCTCTTATCCATGGTTGGCAGATTTAAGGCCTCTATCTTTTCCCTGTAACTCATGTATCTTAATTGTGGTACCATCCATGTTGCTTTCCTCTAGACTCCTTTGTGCTTCAAGTATGGTAACGAAACTTTAGAAACATATTTTAGTTTTGGCCTAATGTAGGACTTGAACAGTTCACTGAGTATTTCCCCATCTATATACTTGAATGTTATTCTGATAGTTGCTAGCAGACAGTTTGTCTTCTTTACCTTTTTTTTTTTGTAAGACTTTAGTGAAAATTTAGGGATGATGTCAACTCAACACTCTCTCACACATATTCCTGCTGCTCAATTCCCTCTTAATGATATTCATATCAAAGCCCTCTTTCACCTTGTCCCATCCTTAGTATTTTGCATTTATTTAAGATGGATTTCATCAACCATATATCAGACCAACATTGTAGCTTGATTAGTTAGCCTTGTAAACTTATCCAATCCTCCTTGCTTTTTACTTCCCTCATGACCTTGGCATCATCTGCAAACATGTTGAGGTTGAAGTCCAGTCTTTTTAGAAAATCATTTACATAGATAAAGAAGATTAATGGTCACTGGAAGAACCTTTCAGCATGCCACTCATAACCTCATCCCATTTTGAGAAGGCTTCCTTTGTTTCCTTATATGAGATAATCTATCTTTTGAAGGAGTCTATTCCTTTTCTCTGCTTGCATATCCAGTTGCTTTACCAGCCTTGTATGTGGTACAGTGTCACATGCTATTTGGCATCTCCAGATACAGACATTTCATCCAACCTTCTCTTTTTTATAGAGGTTATACAGTTGTTACCAGACTCTGCCTTCTTGAGACTATATTGAGATTGAAAATTCACCCTTAGTGATGCTGTACTATTGAGAGTTTAGTGTTGTCTCTCCAAAGGAATCTATGTATCCCATCTACTGGAAGTACCACAACCTTGGGCTGCAGAAATCTTTAGGAAGGACCTGGGTAACACCAGGACTCTTTCATAGATATTGATCATAGGATAACTATTCATAATGAAATTATAGAGTATATATTTCAGAAGTGGAACAAAGAAAAGGGGGAAACTGAGGAGGTGGAGAGATGGATTGAAAGGTGCTTTGAAGGCCTGGGGCCTGAACATCGGTAGGATGTGAGACATGCTGGGGATACAGCAAAGTGAAACAGTGTAGTTACAGGGGATGATTTGATGTCAGTTGACTGAAACAGAGTATATGAAGTGGTCAGGGTAAACCATGGAAAAGTTTGTTGGGCCTGATTATGGATAGGGGGCTATGGTTTTTATACATTATGGGTGACAGCTTGAGAGTAGATGCAAGGGAATGAGGCCCGTTTTCTCATCTGTACCTGGCACTACCTTTCAAGTGTAGGAAATGGCAAATGTGTATGAAAAAAAGAAATATTTTTCTGTAAGGGTTTTTCAAAACCTAGGGTCTACCCAAAATGAGATGGTTGAATTTAGGAATTCCATCAGAACATCACCCTTAATGTCCATCTTAGACTGTTAAAGATTTCCCGGATCTCGCAAAAAATTTCATAGGAGAACATCAGTTTGTTCAAGCTCCTTTAAACCTTTATCAGCAAGGAACATATCCTATTGGATCAAAAAATGCTTTATACTTTCACAATTGGGACAGTTTGCTAAATTTCATGTGGAAGGATAGTGACTACTTCCTTGCTTTCTAAGGACACCTTTCCTTGGATGAGATTAGCAAATGGGGTCTGTGACATTCAGGAATTACCTTTGGTCAATTATAACTGTTTTGATTTGGTTGGCATTCCGTGTGTGGCTTTAGGTATTCTCCCCTAAGAAGAGGATGATCTGAAACAAAGGCCAAATTGTCATAAAGAGTAGGTTCTCTCTTTAATTGTTTGTTAGGTTTTTTAAATCCCTCTTCCTTCATGTGGGTATGCATGCTTTCAGATGCTCTTTGGACAGTGCCCGTAAATGGGAAATGTAGGTTTTGAAGGATTGAAAAATATTTTTCTGTTGGAGGCAGTACCTTTTGAGAATTCAGTCATTTTCCCATTCATTTTTTCCAGTCTAGCCTTTTTGCCATTTCAGAAAGAACTTCTTGATACTTGATGTTAACATGTCAGAGGTACAAACACCAGCAGTCAGTGAATGAATGAGAATGGCTGGATGATTAGAACTCCAGTGCCTCATATTCAAGCTCTGACAACTTAGACCTGTGCAGATTACAGTATGGTTGTTGAATCCCTATGAATGGCCTTGTGCCAACTTTATGTGTCTTATGATAGTTGAAGGGGGGACTCTTTATGAACAAACTTCATTTTGGAGGGTTTATTGGTACTCTAGCCCTACATTGAGCAAGTGCTTTCAAAGGTGCTCTTTGGTTTCAGCTTACATTAGAGAATTGGTTTTGCAACCTTTAAAGATATGATTTTTTCCAGTTTTCAAAATATGCTTTTTCAGGTTTTTTTTTTTTTTTTTTTTTTTTTTTTTTTTTTTTTTTCCAAAAGAAGGAACAGAGAATTGGGCCAGGTGAGGGTATTCCCTCAAAGGCCCAGTCCTCTGTTCTTAATGCTACCTCGCTAATGCGGGAAATGGCGAATAGTTTAAAAGAAAAGAAAGATATTTAAATGAATTTTATATCTGGGAATAGGGGAGAAAGAATACTTCCCATGTATTCCCAAGGGGGCCAAGTGAGGGTATTCCCTCAAAGGCTTAGTCCTCTGTTCTTAATGCTACTTCGCTAATGCGGGAAATGGTGAATAGTTTAAAAAAGATATTTAAATAATTTGTTTTAACCGTTAATCTCAGGTATGGTCGTATTTTGGGTTAGCTGAGGAGTTACACATAAATGCGGATTTATCACTTTTGGTGTGCAACACATTCGAGAGGGACAAGTCTCTGAAAAGATGTAAGGCACATTGATTTCATTATTTTCAGTATAATGATCTTATTGATTTTATGATGTATTATTATTTTTCTAGGTTCAAGTACATTTTTGTGGCACAGTAATACCTTGGGATTATGAAAGGTATATGTGTTTAGTATGCTTATCTTTTATTGTAATGATTTAATGATATTTGTTTTTGTGTCTTGATTTGTATGCACTGTGATGCTTACGTACATACTTTGGCCTTTGATCCCCTTTTGTAAAGCTCCTGCAGCATTCAGGAAACCAGCCACATCTTCCAGCCAGGACCGTAGGCCAAGAAATCTAGTGATGTGTATTTATCATGGCAGGGTGAATCAGGTCGAGGAGTTGTTCATTGTTCTCAGTGTGAAAATTGCAATTTAAGCTTGAGGTATCTCATGGTTTGTTGAAATTATGTTTGTAATGTTGAAGACTTGGGTGGTGTTCAGAGTGTAGATAAGAAAGTAATGCATACATGTCTGGGAAGTGTAGTTTGAGATAGGTTTGTGTCCAGTGGAAGGAAGTTTATACTTGGGTGAGGGGAATGGTTGCTCAGTGTCCTCTGAGCTGTTGCTGCGTGAATGCTTTGCCAAACCCTTACTCCATCATTAGTATTAGTACTTCTTACAAAGAGTCAAAATGCCCTGATGATTGGGAGACTACATGGATGTCCCTAATACCAACGTCAAGGAGCCCATTTGATCAGTGATTTTTGACTTGTTGCTGTCACCAAAGTCCCTGGCCTATGTACTTTGTGAGAGTTTTATGTTTAAATGGTTTTGCACAAACATTGCTAACATCATAGAATTTCACCACTTGGGTTAGATGAAGATCTCTTTTGCTACCCACAGTCTCATGAACTTTCTGAGCACTGCCTTCTCCAACCAAGAAAATACATGGCATCTGTGGTTCTCACGTTCTTTGACTTCAATGATTTTGACCCCATGAACCATAACAGTCATCAACAAGCATCTACCTTAGGCTGTGGTGAAGTTCCTTATCCTGGCTTGTAGACTTCTTTGGTGACTGATAATAGGTTGTATGCTTCTGGGGAACCATATCCAATTACAGAGTAGGACTCTTAAAGATCTTGGATTTTCACACTATTACATAACAAAGTCTTTGTTTTTGTATCCAGACTCTTTTTAAGCCTTTATCAGCAAGGAACATTTCTTGTAGGATCAAGAAGTTGGTATTTTTTCTCATCCAGGGCTGTCTCCTGAAGTGGCTTCTCACTTGGCTTTCTTGGGGAACCTTGACTGTGATGGGATAAAAAAATTAGGTTGTCAAATTCAACAAACCTCCTTGTTCATCTGGTTGTCCTTCCGTCTTTTCCTTAGGGTGTGCCATCTTTAGAAGGGGACAGTGTAGAGTGAGGGTTGATTTGTCAACAAGAGTAGGCCATTTTTTTAAAGTTTTCTACAGGTTTTTTGTGTTTTAAGTTTTACCTGCTTCCTGTGGGTATGCTCTCATTTTCTCATTGGGCTTGTCTTTAGGTGAAACATATTGATCTTGATGGATGAAAAGCCATTTTTGTACTGTAAGCACAGCCTTATGAGCATCATTTTATTTTTCTATCCTTTCCTCTCCCTCTTTTCTTTTTTGCAAAGTTCTTTAGTAACTTCTTACAGTAATCAGCCCTCAGCACAGGTTTTTGGTCATTGAATGGTGAGTCATGGCTGGTCACCGTGAACTTTGTGATGCCTTATTTTTTGTATGGTTCTGTAAGCTTCATAGCTATTGTAATGTTGGAAGAAAGTGAATCTACATGGATTCACCCAATTTGGGGTTTGTGCAGTGATGAAGGTTTCCCCTCACCAAACATATTCTCAGATACTCCTAGGGCTCTGTCTTTGGTTGAGAAATGGTTTTTCATCCTTCAAAACCTATGTATCTTGCCAAATTGTAGAAGAGGTTGTTCATTACTCATTGTTAATTGGAGCTATTTTCCTTTATTGCCGAGATACAGTCTGCTTCATACTCTTAGTATGGATGTCATACATCATGTATGCAGTATGCTGAATCTGATATATAATTATTTTATAATGTATATTATCCTCAATAGGAAATCAGGATTGAATTTATGAAGTTTCATGACAAGAATTTTATACAATTATGAAATCATTTATCATAATACATATTTTATAAAGAAAATATTCTTCATGAAAAAATAGTTACTTTATTGTCAGTTTTTTTTCAGGTAATATGCAGTCTGCCCTCTGGTTCTATTATCTTTTTCTAAAAGTTTGTTTTATTTAAGATTATAATTGCTATATTGAAGAGGTATGCAAATTGCTCAGCTTATATCATAACATTTTCTTTTCTAGGGTATGACAGTGATTTCGTATCTCTTGGGAAATGCTCGTTCTTCACTCAATATCCTGAGATTTTCAATTAGAGCCATTGTTGAAGGTGGTGATTCCTTAAAAAGGATTAAGGTGACCAGATGTTGTATGACATTAGCATGCTGTTCTTTTTCTCTTGCCTTAAGTTGCTCTTGAACCAGCCTGATATTTTGTATGCCTTACTAGTAATACTCTGTCTTAGAGTGGTTTATCTAGGAACTATAGATGTCCAACTAGAAAAAGTAATTACTTTCTTTTAGGCATATAGCTTGATGGGTTTCATGGTACGGGTGCGAGGGATGCTACATTATGTCCCACACTCTGTCCTAGCGGTGATGGAAGGTTGCTATTCCTTGATGTGTATTAAGGTTTGTTGACATGCTTTGCTTCTCACACTCATACCATGCTTCTTAACTAAAACTAGTAATGGAGACTAATTAGTAAAAGATCTGAATCATATCATTTCTATTTAATGATAATAATGATAATGCTGAATTATTTTAGAGTTTGTAGGAAGATTCAGAAAGTATGTAGCAAAGTTGTTCACATTTGTATATGGATGATGAGAAACTATGCAGCAAACTTAAGTCTCTCTAAGATACATATGAGGAGACTCGTATGGTAAACACATTCATCACATAGATTTAACTAAACTGGAATTCTGATGATCTTTCATTGATGAAATATGGTTTAGTCATATTTCCTTATCAAAAATAGGTGCTCTTAACTAATTGACCTTTTGGTCACCTTTCACATAAAATGCTTTTTTCTATATTTTATTAACATTTTGGTGCCTTCTTAAGGATTGTGAATTATTGTTTTCAGTTTATATTAATTGTGTTAGTAATAGTGATAATGAGAGAAGTTATTTCAAGGTTTAAACCTTTCAGTGTACCATGCCACTTTTGTGACTGTCACTGTGCTCCTTGAATTTTAGCTTTTCTTTGATAGAAGCTTAATCTTTGATATTTTTTCACTATTTCTCTTCCTGTAGGGCCCTTGTAGGAAGGTGCTGTTATATTGTTGATCTCCCCATGACTTACATATTTAATTTTTTCTTCATTAAACTTTGTAGAGTCCCTTCTACCCATTTTTAGATGGTGTTCAAGTCTCTGATTTTACTTAGTTATTTTCTGAACTCAATTACTTATTCTTTACTTTTACTTATTCTCTTGTCTGCAAAGCATTTGACTCTGCACTCCCTTACATCCTTATATAGGTTTGAAATCATAATTGCAAAAGATACTGAAGCTATACCTAAAAGCACAGTTTTGTCAGATATGGTTCCATGCGTCCCTTTGAATTTTTTTGATCCGGTTTCCTAGTTTTTCTTTAACGTATTGTCTCACCACTCAAGAGATAGAATGAGAGTGTACAGAACACTTACTCTTCAGTTGCTTTGTACTTACCTCATGAAAACTTAACTTAGAATTACCTGTTATTCTATCTAGTGGTCTTGGCTGGTTTTTTGAGTGCTGTAGGAGTCCCATAAGTGGGGATCCTGGTACATGATGGTAAGGTAAGATTAAGTATAGAACATAGATTATAGTTTCACTTTTATGACTATTACATCCTTTTTAAATGCACCAAACACTAACCTTTTATACAATAACCTTTTACCTTGACCCTTAGAAAAACTATGGTATCAAAGGAAAATCATGGCCAAAGTATGACAAATTTAGAGGAATGCTCAGAATCATAACATAGTAATGTTATCTTTACGTACACTACTGTATTGTATATTCCTTAAAGTATTTGCATACTGGTATGCATCATTTTATGATCAGTATTGACAAAGTTAGAGGTACAGTATATCTTGTAAGATAGCATAATAATGGCCTCTTTACATGCACAAATTTATTGTTTATTCCTTAGAATGGTAAAATATCAGTATGGGTCATCCCATGATCATTATCAAAGTATTGATGTTCAGGACAGTTCTTTTGGCATTAATAGCAAAAGCTTACCCCATTCCTTTTTTGTAATGCTTTTCTTATGAATGAATGCATCTCAAAATCTAATTGTAACACTATTTTAATTTCATCAAGTTGAAACTTATGTCTTCGAAGGGGAGCTGGACATTCCATTCTGCCAAAGATTTATCACTCAGTTTTTCGTTTGTTGTATTAGTACTGTAAGACAAAACTTCCTTTATTTTGACCCAAAACAGATATTTGAGGAAACTCAGATTAAATAGAGAAACTACTATTTGATCATTCATGGTGCTAACTACTTTACTTTAACAAATTAAATTGTTTTGTGGTGATGTTAAGATGTAGAATAATGTCTGATGAAATACCAAAAACTGAATGTATGATTAAGACCCGAATTTATCTGAAAAGTTACTCTCCACCGGAACTGCCATACTACATCACACCCTCACTCTTGCATTATTTCATGCAGGGTTATTGTTTTTATGTTGACTATGTGTTATGTATTACTGATTATTATCTGGGGTTGAAGGATTGGAATTGGTTATGGATTGTACTCCATTGTTCACCATCATTTTAATTAATTGTAGTATTAAGTGGAATGGCAGTTTTACTTTGATAAGTCTTTGTGAAGGGAAATGGAGTACATTGTCACATATGTATGGCTGAAGACCAGAAATTGATAAATTCAGCTTCAAAAGCAATGACTTTGAAATTCACCATTATTCATGAAGCAGATACATTATAAAGATACTATGGAGACAGCTTAATGAATGATGAGTGGGAACTGCATACACTTTGGGAAAGCTTTGGAATAATTGTTTCCTCTGTAGATTTTAATCACATCAAGATTGGTCCCAGGCCAGGGAAACCTTTTGCACTTTTGATCTAAATACAGTACAAAAGTTCAGTGTTCAGGCTATGCTAAATTATTATATATTCATATTATGATATCAAGCTATATTCTTGATAAAGGAGAGAATAGTAGAGTTCCAGTGTATGATTATTTTTTGGCTAGTATTTGGAAACATCATTCTATAAGTGTAGTAGATGAAGAAAATCTGGGACAGAGAGAACATTAGAATATTTTTACTGCCTTGTGTAGATTACAGTGAAATTATTTAGCTTTTTTAAAAAATGAAAATGAAAAATTTTTATGATTTAGAAGAAGTTCTCTGGAGATTTGCCAGTTTTAGGACTAAAAAAAAAGGCATCATTTATGTAAACAGAATTTACATAAAACACCATATTTTTAAGACGATAGAGGTTCTTGTTCATCTGGGGATTAGAGCAAGTACACTCCTGAGACATAATGAAATAGTATAAAGGCTGATATATGTGCACTCCAGTTCATATAAGATTGAAGGAAGGGCATTTGAAATAAGTTGGTATTTGCTGATATGTAGGAAATTCTAGATTTTCATTCTTTTTCTTCCTGAAGGACCATGAAGAAACACCTTCGAGTAATTAGTTATGGTAGAATTTAAGGATCAGGAGAGGGAATCTTCTTGTTTACAAAACTAGGTTTTCTAAATGTTGCCTCTTAATGTGTTGTGTTGGGCTTTTGTAGTAATATTAAGTCACTTGTACCTTAGTTATTAGGGAGCTGACATTGATATTCTAACATTAGTCCAGCATATGAAATACAAATGAAGTGTCTCATTTCCTCATTCCTGTTGCTAGCCCCACCATTTGGAAGGAATATGCATGGAAACAGCTCAGTTGTGCTTATGATAACAAGCTCCTGCGAACATGCAGAATACAGGGAGCTAGTGATTGAACAGTTTGTCTGTGCACTCTCTCCTTGTTTGGTTTGATCGTGCACTGTCAGCTTGTTCGGTTCATTTGTGGACATTCAGCTTGTTTGATATGTTTATGCACATTCCTCTTGTTTGGTTAGTCCCAGTGCACTCGGCATGTTTGGTTAGTTTGTGCACATTCGGCATGTTTAGTTCGTTCGTGCAGAATTGGATTGTTCGGTTCGTTTTAGTGCTCTCGGCTTATATAATTGTTTTGTGCGAATTCAGCTTGTTCCTCTTGTGTGCTTTCATCATATTCAGTTCGTTCAGATTAAAAGACTTAGCAGAGTAAAGGACTAAAGTTGTACAGGATACAACACACCCTGCTTGAGTATACTTTTCCTGACTTGGGGATGTTGAAAGTATATTCACCTAATTGACCATTCAGCCTGCAGTTGAGTGGACATTTTCAAGGAGGTAGAAAAGAAATTAGTGTTTTGGATCTGTGGTCAAGCATAGGTAGATCGCCTTAAGAGTATCCTTCCTTTTGCCTGTTGTCAAGCACATAAGAGAGAATAAGGTGTATCTAGCTTCCATGATCTTTTTCAGGGGAAAAGAAGATAGTCTCGCTTCTCACATATTTAGCTACCCCTGTTAGGAATTGTTTTGTCCTTAGTTGATTTGACGTGTGGATCCTATCATGCTGACTTGGTCTCTTGATGATGAAAATTTTACAGGGA
This sequence comes from Panulirus ornatus, assembly GCF_036320965.1. Classification (NCBI taxonomy): domain Eukaryota; kingdom Metazoa; phylum Arthropoda; class Malacostraca; order Decapoda; family Palinuridae; genus Panulirus; species Panulirus ornatus. The sequence goes on along the minus strand of NC_092280.1, from coordinate 25,410,849 downwards.
GATATGGTACACTGAAAGGGATGTATGATAATGTTACAGAGATATGATATAGACAAGTGGAGAGTATTTTTCTCAAAGGAGTGATTGACAGAATATTAAAGATTAGTGGGAATAGACACAGGGTAAGATAAAAGATGATAAGGTGGAGTCCTGGATTACACAGATAGAAAGGATATCATTGGGAAGAAATTCGCTAAAATGGTAGGGATTATGATACACGAAGGAGGTTCTGCATTTGTAGCCCCAAAATGTTACCCTTTGTACTGTATCAGTGCCTGCTATACTTTAATGCTAGGATTTAAGTGGAAATAATGCTGTGTTTTTTCCACATTTATTTGCATATGCAAATTTATTCATGTAGAATTTTAAGGGTATAACTCCTTTCAAGAAACAATAATTCCTGCTTGAGGAAGTTTGTTACTTATTTCTCAACCTTTTCTTGGCTTAGAATGTAATAGTACTTGCTCATTTCATTATCATTTGTCCCTCTTTGTTATTATAGTGTAAGTTTTTGGTTTTATGAGAAGTACAGTGTATTTATGAACTGTATATTTTGATATTAGTGATTTATGCTACAGTTTCAGTTGAAGTTTCCATGTTAGTTGTTATGATGCTGCAGCATTTATAATGAGTTTTTTGTGTTTAATGTGTACAGTAGATACTATTGTAAGTTTTGAATAGATTTGTTGTAGTTTTGTATTTTTTTAGTAGGTTAAGTACAAATAGCATTAGTGGAATGGTATCCTGTATCGTGTTTGGTATGCACTGATGCATGTTTGTAGAAATATACGATAGAACTTACTAACCAAAGTATATTTTAGAAATTACTTTGTCTTTATGTTATACAATCTTTTTGGAAATGAAACTGATATTAAGTGACATTAGATATCATTTGAAGAATAGCTCCTATGTTGATGATTAATTCATTGTGATAAAATTCATCTGTGATTAGTTTCTAAAGGTATGGTCTGAGGTTCAAAATCTTAAATGGTAAGCTGACATAAAGCAAAATATAATTGTCAAATTGATAATAGTTACAAAAACTTCTGCTGAGTGTCTTTAGTTTTGGAAATATTATGGCTTAAATTCAAATGAACAATACTCCATTTATCAGTGTTATTCCTATGCAAAGTATTAATATCAATATCTCAAAATTCCCAGAGCATACTCCTAATGGAAGAGTTAACTCCATACCTTGAGAGTCCACAGGATTCAAGTATTGCAACAGCTTTCCATGATGCAACACTAGCCTGGGATATTTTATCTCTTCAAAAAAGAAAAAGGAAGAGAAGAAGGTTAGATCTACTCGTCAAGCATTAAGATTTTTATATTGATAAGTATGCTCTGATTATTTGACTCATTTTTTTAATTGTAAGAGTAAGGTAGCTAGAATATATATAACCACAAATAGAAAATGCCTCTTTTGTATATTCTTTTCAAGACATTAATATGAGTGTTTAAGCAGATTGTTTAGTACTTTATTTTGGATATGAGTTTAATGAAGCCTCTGGCCTTTCACAAGGGCCCAGGTAATATCAGGACTCTTTTTTTTGGAAAATTATTCTGGGATAGTTATAAACAGATAAGATAAACTAGAGCTAAACTGAACTCTATCTGTGGTTAGTTGCACCATGAATAAGAATTCACCATTGACAAAATGTTATATCATCATTGGATGTAAAGGAGTATAGTGTCAAAGCTGTAGGAGCCCCGTGAAAGGGGTCCTTTAGATGTTTGATAATAGCATATATATGTATATGGTAAACATTTTGGTTTGATGCCTACAGGAACAAACCAGATGTTGTGTCCTCAGCTGACCAGCTATTACTCAAATCTAAGGATACCCAATACAAAGAGGTGCTTCTAAATATCAACTTGAATATTAAAAAGGTAGTGTAGTTTTGGTTCTTTAACATATTTTTCACCATTGAACAGAGTCCTGTGAGTATCTGATTGACTTTGTGCTCCGTGGGAGTAAAGACACTTTTTTACCTTTCAAAATGTATTGTATCTAAAAGGATTCTTCTCCTTAACTCTCAGAGACCATATTTAGTAATTTCCCTTTGTTTTGTGAACTGATGAATGAAGCAGGAATTATAGTGTAGGGGAAGGCATTAACATAAGGTGGCGTCTTCCACAGAAGAAGAGTTAGATCCCCTGAATTAGGGTGAGAAACTGCAAAAGTTGGTAACTGAGTTTGGTAAAGTGTGTGAAAAAAGAAAGTTGAGAGTAAATATGAATAACGGGCAAGGTTATGAGGTTCAGTAGGGTTGAGGGACAAGTTAATTGGGATGTAAGTTTGAAGAGAGAAACTTTAGAGGAAGTGAAGTGTTTTGGATATCTGGGAGTGGACTTAGCAGCGGATGGAACCATGGAAGCGAAAGTGAGTCACAAGGTAGGGGAGGAGGTGAAGGTTCTGGGAGCAATGAAGAATGTGTACAAGGAGAGGTTATCTCGGAAGACGAAAATGGGGATGTTTGAAGGAATAGTAGTTCCAACATTGTTATATGGTTGTGAGGCATGGGTTATAGATAGGGTTGTATGGAGGAGAGTGGATGTGTTGGAAATGAAATGCTTGAGGACAATATGTGGTGTGAGGTGGATTGATGAAGTAAGTAATGAAAGGGTAAGAGAGATGTGTGGAAATAAAGAGTGTGGTTGAGAGAGCAGAAGAGGGTGTGTTGAAATGGTTTGGACATATGGAGAGAATGAGTGAGGAAAGATTGACAAAGAGGATATATGTGTCAGAAGTGGAGGGAACAAGAAGCAGGAGACCAAATTGGAAGTGGAGGGATAGAGTGAAAAAGATTTTGAGTGATTGGGGCCTGAACATACAAGAGGTTGAGAGAAATGCAAGGAATAGAGTGAATTATAACTATGTGGTATACTGGGATCTATGTGCTATCAGTGGACTGAAACAAGGCATGTAAAGCATCTGGGGTAAACCATGGAAAAGTCTGTGGGGCCTGGATGTGAATAGGGAGCTGTGGTTTTGATACATTACACATGACAATTAAAGACTGAGTGTGAACAAATGTGGCCTTTTTGTCTCTTTTCCTGGCACTACTTTGCTGAAGCAGGAGGTGGCAATGCTGTTTCTTGTGGGGCAGGATGGTGCCAGAAATGGATGAAGGTGAGTAAGTATGAATATGTACACGTGTATATACGTATATGTATGTGTATATATGTATATGTTGATATGTATATGTACATGTATGTGTGTATATATATATATATATATATATATATATATATATACATATGGATGGGGTTGTTAGGGAGGTAAATGCAAGAGTTTTGGAAAGAGGGGCAAGTATGAAGTCTGTTGGGGATGAGAGAGCTTGGGAAGTGAGTCAGTTGTTGTTCGCTGATGATACAGCGCTGGTGGCTGATTCATGTGAGAAACTGCAGAAGCTGGTGACTGAGTTTGGAAAAGTGTGTGGAAGAAGAAAGTTAAGAGTAAATGTGAATAAGAGCAAGGTTATTAGGTACAGTAGGGTTGAGGGTCAAGTCAATTGGGAGGTGAGTTTGAATGGAGAAAAACTGGAGGAAGTGAAGTGTTTTAGATATCTGGGAGTGGATCTGGCAGCGGATGGAACCATGGAAGCGGAGGTGGATCATAGGGTGGGGGAGGGGGCGAAAATCCTGGGGGCCTTGAAGAATGTGTGGAAGTCGAGAACATTATCTCGGAAAGCAAAAATGGGTATGTTTGAAGGAATAGTGGTTCCAACAATGTTGTATGGTTTCGAGGCGTGGGCTATGGATAGAGTTGTGCGCAGGAGGATGGATGTGCTGGAAATGAGATGTTTGAGGACAATGTGTGGTGTGAGGTGGTTTGATCGAGTGAGCAACGTAAGGGTAAGAGAGATGTGTGGAAATAAAAAGAGCGTGGTTGAGAGAGCAGAAGAGGGTGTTTTGAAGTGGTTTGGGCATATGGAGAGGATGAGTGAGGAAAGATTGACCAAGAGGATATATGTGTCGGAGGTGGAGGGAACAAGGAGAAGAGGGAGACCAAATTGGAGGTGGAAAGATGGAGTGAAAAAGATTTTGTGTGATCGGGGCCTGAACATGCAGGAGGGTGAAAGGAGGGCAAGGAATAGAGTGAATTGGAGCGATGTGGTATACCGGGGTTGACGTGCTGTCAGTGGATTGAATCAAGGCATGTGAAGCGTCTGGGGTAAACCATGGAAAGCTGTGTAGGTATGTATATTTGCGTGTGTGGGCGTATGTATATACATGTGTATGGGGGGGGGTTGGGCCATTTCTTTCGTCTGTTTCCTTGCGCTACCTCGCAAACGCGGGAGACAGCGACAAAGTATAATAAAAAAAAAAAAATAATATATATATATGTGTTTCTGAGTGGATGGGTTTTTCTTTGTTTCCTGATGGTACCTCACTAACACGGGAAATGGCGATCAAGTATAGTGAATAGATATAAACATCCATTTATTTTCCTTTCCCTTCCATCCCCTCTTTTCGTTTCAGAACCATACTTCGTGATTGTGGATTGCAACAAGTTGGTGCTTAGTCACCCAGAGTCAGTGAATAAATGCAGGCAAGAGATTGCTTGGTCCCAGTTTGCTTCCATGCTGTTATATCATAGGCTGGGACAGGGTACTGCATAGTTGTTTAGTCCTGTGAATGAGTATCACCCTACCTTATATGTTGTATGATGATTCTTTAATATCTCTCATTTTGTAGGTTACATCATTGTTTTAACTCCTGACTAAGCTTGTGTTCTTTCAGGTGCTCATAGGGCTCTTCATATGAAAGAAAAAGGATTTTCATCCTTTCAAACAAAAATTTTTTGAAGCAAATATTTATCTATTTTTCTTTTTGAAGGTATTTTGGTAAGTTTAGTAGAGTTAATGAGGTGGGAGTGTGTGATGGCTTGAAGTTCAAGTATACCTTGGTGATGTAACAGACAAGGATTTTAACATATCAAATCACAATAGTTACATTTTTAACAAATGCAGGCAGATAATGTACTTTTTATATGTTTTGAGAACTTTCACTGTAAATGGCATGATTTCTTATGTATTGTATATTTCTACCATAGAATGTATTATCAAGTATAATTTCCTTGTTTGGTGGAATTCAGTAATGAAACTGATAGAATATAGACAAGCGACAGGAACAGTCACTTCTTCATATGAGAACTAATGAGTATTTGTGGTGATGTAACTTTAACAAAACTTGTATGTAAGACATTAGATACAGTAATGCATATTGGTTTAAAACTGTAAGTTTATGAGCTTTGGAAAAGACTGAGCAATTCCCTGTAAAACACTTCCATACAGGAAGGGCTACCTACTAAGTTGAGTCCATATCTATAATGGTACTTTTTAAATAATTATGTCTTCTGTACAGATGTTTATATGAAGTCATGTAATTTTTTTTTTTTTTTTTTTTTTTTTTTTCATACTATTCGCCATTTCCCGCGATAGCGAGGTAGCGTTAAGAACAGAGGACTGGGCCTTTGAGGGAATATCCTCACCTGGCCCCCTTCTCTGTTCCTTCTTTTGGAAAATTAAAAAAAAAAAGTCATGTAATGAGACTCTAAATTATATGATACTTTACCTTTGTGGAACAGTCTCATTTGTTTTTTCAGTTTCTGTACATATTCATGATTTAGGAGTTTATAGTATTAACCCTTGACTTGGTATTCACCAGAGTATGGATGAGTAAATAGTGTCTATTTCTTGGAGATGATTATGACTATGTCTTCCTATTCAGGATATAGTTCACAATTTGTTTAAATTAGATAGAATGTTAAGTAGCAAATTTACAGATAATTTCCCTCTTCAGGGTGAACTCATTGCCATATGTGGTGGTGTAGGTGCTGGTAAGTCATCACTTATCAGTGCTCTTCTGGGTCACATGCATCTGCAGTCTGGAAAAGTTTATCTCCAAGGAACATGTGCCTTTGTTGGACAACAGGCGTGGATTCTTAATGCCACTTTTAGAGATAATATTCTACTTGATGAACCCTTTGATGCCAAGAGGTAATGTATAGTAAGGTTTTCAGCACCTAGTTTATAAGATATATGTATGAACATTTTGTAAAAGAATGATTAACTCATTAAGATAAAAGACATACAGTACCTTACCTTGATGCCCCAGGAGTCCCATATATAGGACTCCCTCATTGCTTTGTAAGTGCAATTTTATGTGTGTCTCTGTGGGTTGAGCTTTGGGCAGTTGAAGAGCAAGTGACTGTGGAAGTTCTTCTTGGGATGATGGCTTTTTTGATTTGTTGAAACTGTTTGTAATGTTGAAGTGATTGGTTTTCAGATTGCCTATGTTAAGGGTAACATGCATATTTCTGGGGATGTAGATTTTCAGGTAGGTGTTGTTTGATATTTCATATGGTGATGTTTAGGACTTGCCTGGGAGGGCTAGGAGGGTGGTTGTTTAATGCTTGTTGGGTAATTCTTGTGTCTTATGTGTTTTGTTATTTTGTTTGTTGGAGTTGGGGGGGGGGGGATGGCAAGGATCAGTGTTTATTTAACTTGGGTTGATTATTGGTTTTAGAGTGGTTTAGATAAAAATGCTCTAATATTGTTGTAAAGAACTGAGGGCCAGTCAGGTTGAGGTAAGGTTATTTTGGAGTATTTTTTGTTTCATTGTGCAGGTATTGAATGTTTTTTGTCATTAGGCAGTTAGTGATTATATTAGGAGTATTTTTCGTTTCATTGTGCTGGTGTTTAATGTTTGTTGTATCTAGGCAGTTGTGATTATTATAAGTTTTCTTATTTGTGTGGTTTGCAATTTTGGTTTATTTGCTTTTGATAAGTTGAATGACCAGGCAGTTGAGTTATAGTTTAGGCTAAAGTGGATCAACAGTTTCTAGAGGATAGTAAGGAATTCTTTTTCCTGTTCAAAACTGGTGTCAATTAGTATTTTGAGGGTGTTTGTGTTCTTAACAGCATATGTATTTGTGTTTGTTGTGTTGTGAGTTAATGTCACTTGTATATCATCTGTCAAACTTAGCTAGATATGATTGAATTTTTTCCTGAGTGGAAGTGTAAGACATTAGGCATTGGTGATTATTATGAGTTTTCTTATTTGTGTGGTTTGCAATTTTTGTTTATTTGCTTTTGATAAGTTGAATGATGTGGCAGTTGAGATATAGTTTAGGCTAAAGAGGTTCAACAGTTTCTAGAGGATAGTAAGGAATTCTTTTTCCTGTTCAGAATTGGTTCCAATTAGTGTTTTAAGGGTGTTTGTATTTTTAACGGCATATGTGTTTGTGTTTGTTGTGTGGTGAGTTAATGTCACTTGTATGTCATTTGTCAGACTTAGCTAGACATGATTGAATTTTTTCCTGAGTGGAAGTGTAAGACATTTGTAGGTTATGTAAGGGTGTAGGTTGGATTCATATCTGTCAGGGGTTAAGAGGGTAATGGATAATTTCCCTGGAGATACAGATGTACTGTTTTGAGTAAGCATGTGTTACAATTGTGTGATATAATGTTGCTGATTTTTTTGTTGCTTGAGTAGTGTTGTGGTGCTGTGAAGTGGTTGTGAGGTCATCTGCATATGAGAGTACTTTTACACTGGGGTTTATGAATGTGATGTGATGTCTTGTAGGAAGAGATTGAAGTGTTGCAAGTACGACTTTTTCCTGGCTAACTACTTTATACAGCTTGGCTCTTTGGAAAGTTGATGTTAATAGTAATTATGGAATCATAGGTATTTATAATACTAAGGAGGGAGTGGATTATGATGAAGTCTTGGATATCACGTTTGTACTTGTAGGAAGAATTGACATTGAATAAGTGAGATGATTGGGAAAGTAACATTGAATAAGTGAGGTGATTGGGAAAGTAACAAGGGTAACCTGAAGGTGAAATAGGTAAAGTGAGGGTGCCTGTATTTTAACTAGTTTTGAGGTAGTTGATAGATATCGTAAGTGGTGTTAGGACAGGCAAAGGAACAAAGTTAATAGGTGACTTGGGTGATTAGAGATTTTGCATAGACCATGATTTCTTATACTCTAAAAATTAAATAATGTAATTTTCTTCTCTTATGTTTTTCTTTAGATACTACAGGGTGATTCATGCTTGTAATTTAACTCAAGATGTTGCATCAATGCCTGCTGGGGACTTTACAGAAGTAGGAGAGCGTGGTATCAACCTGTCTGGGGGCCAGAAACAACGCTTGTCTCTTGCCAGAGCAGTATATGCAAATAAGTATGTTATAATCTTTTTGACATTTTATATTTCTTCATTTGTATTGTTTTGTTTGTTTCTAGTAGTATTTCTAGCACACCCTCTTCAGCCTCTTAACCATACATTTCTTATTACCACACCTCCCTCTACTCAGTCATTACTTGATCAACCCTCCCCACACCACATATTTTTCTCAGACATTTAATTTTCATCACATCACCTTCCTCTGTAGGCCATGCCTCGCATCCATATAACATCACTGGAACTACTATACCTTCAAACATATCCATATTTTCCCTCCCAGTTAGTGACCTCTCTTTCCACACATTCCTTAGTGCTCCTAGAACCTCCGCTCCCCCACCCACCCTCTGACTCACCTCCACTTTCAATTTACTGCCACAGCCACTCCAATGTACCTTAATCAATTTTTCTTCACTCCAACTTATACCCCAACTAACCCGTTTCTCTGCACTGGTAAACTTGATAACCTTACTTTTTACTCATATTTACTCTCAGCTTTCTCTTTTCACACATTCCCCAAACTCAAACACTAGCATTTGTAGTTTGTCACTTGAATCTGCTGCCAGTGCTGTGTCATCAGCTTACTGTTTCCATCCACACACTGCTAAGATTCTCCTTAGACCCATACCAGCACACGGTATGACCCTAACTGGTGCCCTTACTGGTGCCCGGAATTCCTGGTGGGTGACAATGCTAAACCTCCCTGGGCTGGGCAAACTGTCTCCCAGGTGGTTGGATACTTACAAACCCCCTTGTGTCTGTTCTGCATAATTTAGGGTGCCATATGTTGTATTGCCAAAGCAGTTATTTCAGTTTCCTTAGATAGTTGCTCTAGTAAGTCACTTTTCCTTTTTTTTTCCTCTTTGATAATTTCCGTTGACACATAAAATGTTTCTTTCATTATTCTTTCAATCTAAAGTTTTATTCAGTACTAACTAAACAATTTTACAAGACTGTCCTTAATTAATAATCTCGTGATGCGTGAGTGAGGTGTGTGATTGCTTGCTCTAATGGTTCCTAAACCTGGTGACAAAGACCTCACTTGGGTCAGCTTAATATTAAGTTTATGCACCACACACACCTGTTATGATGTTTATGAAATAGCAGTGGTTAGGGGATTTAGTTGCCCATGTAATTGCAGCTGCCTTGAAAAAAGTTAGTGAATTGAAAACTGAAAGTAGATGGGAAGAATTGAGGAAATCCATGTGTGAACTTGATCTCATGATAACTATAGGGTTTTACAACTATTGTAGTATTGTATATGGAGGTTCCAAATAAGGTACTCTGCTCTCATTATTGAAACTGTTCAGGATATACTTGGATTCATGGATGAAATAGAAGTTGAAATATGTGTATTGCACTACTTTAACATAATATCAAACTTGAGATTTGACAGAGATACTCATATGATGACTTTCTTTGAATGACCAGGGAAATGTATCTGCTGGATGATCCTCTGAGTGCTGTTGATGCTCATGTTGGTAATCACATCTTTCAATGGGTTATCAAGGGTGCACTGCGAGAAAAGACCACTGTCTTTGTCACTCACCAGCTTCAAGTAAGTATTGTTGTCATTTCAAACCACCCATTTTTTATCATAACTGCAGCCATGCATTTAATTCTATATCTTACTTGAGGAGGCTGATGCAAGATGGTATTCATTTGATTATATGTAAAATACATGTACCATACCCACATTCTCTGAAAGTTTAGAATCTTTAATGGATACACTTTTCCTTTTTGATGCTTCTTTAAATAAAGAATCTTATTTGACTATTCACACTATATATTTAATCTGTTGTTTTATGTCTGAAGGTTTACCATTGCTAGTTACTTTGTGTCTGTAGAAGTAATATGCAGTTTTGATTCTGTCTGTTGACATACACGCATTATTTCCTTACTTAGTATCTACCTCAGTGTGATCGCGTAGTGTATTTACGGGATGGACGTATATTTGAGGTGGGCACACACACAGAACTCATGGAAGCTGATCATGAATACGCTGCACTATATAAAACACATATGGACACGGTAAATAGAGATGGAAACGAAAGGTTAGTTAGTATTACTTTTTTACTTAATGTTTAAACATATTTCATTATTTCTGTATTATTGATGGTAACCATAATTGAAGATGGTTGTTTTATCTAGATTCTTATGTTTAATTTGAATATGGTGAACTTCAGAACTTGCTGTGAATACTAATGTTCCACATTAACATGCAAGCACAGTAAGTCCTGAATTTGTGAAGTGGAAGCTAAGTCATATTCTTAAAATGTTATGTCTTACATTTTAGAGTGTTATGTATTACATGATAAGATATGGTATTATCATTTGCATATTTGATCTTTTTTCCTCCTCACGTTTTTGGTTCAGATATGATCTTCAACAAAATTTAAGGGGATTGTAGTTCCAGCCATGTTATATGGTTGTGAGGCATGGGCTATACATGGGGTTGTACAGAGGAGGGTGGATGTGTTGGAAATGAAGTGTTTGAGGACATTTGGTGTGAAATGGTTTGATAGAGTAAGTAATGAAAGGGTAAGAGAGGCATGTGGAAATATAAAGAGCCTGGTTGAGAGAGCAGGAGAGGGTGTGTTGAAATAGTTTGGACATATGGAGAGAATGAGTGAGGAAAGATTGACCAAGAGGATATATGTGTTGGAGGTGGAGGGAACGAGGAGAAGTGGGAGACCAAATTGGAGGTGGAAAGATGGAGTGAAAAAGATTTTGAGTGATCGGGGCCTGAACATGTAGGAGGGTGAAAGGCGGGCAAGGAATAGAGTGAATTGGATCGATGTGGTATACCAGGGTCGACGTGCTGTCAGTGGATTGAATCAGGGCATGTGAAACGTCTGGGGTAAACCATGGAAAGTTCTGTGGGGCCTGGATGTGGAAGGGGAGCTGTGGTTTCGGGCATTATTGCATGACAGCTAGAGACTGAGTGTGAACGAATGGGGCCTTTGTTGTCTTTTCCTAGCGCTACCTCGCACACATGAGGGGGAGGGGGATGTTATTCCATGTGTGACGAGGTGGCGATGGGAATGAATAAAGGCAGACAGTGTGAATTGTGTGCATGGGTATATATGTATGTGTCTGTGTGTGTATATATATGTGTACATTGAGATGTATGGGTATGTATATTTGCATGTATGGGGGTGGGTTGGGCCATTTCTTTCGTCTGTTTCCTTGTGCTACCTCGCAAATGCAGGAGACAGCGACAAAGCAAAGTAAAATAAATAATGTGTGTGTGTGTGTGTACGAGTGGATGGGCCATTCTTTGTCTGTTTCTTAGCACTACCTCGCTTCAGGAGAAACAGCATTTAAGTTTAAGTATATATATATGATATAACTGTAATTTAAGGATAAAAAATGAGTTTTAGATTATAGTCCCTTTTAGATAAAGATGATTTCAAGGGCATTGCACAGTCAAAAGGTTAAATTGGGACTATATCAGTGATATGAACAATACCTTCTGTGTGTTTCAGTTACAACTTTGTAGTATTTCAGTACAGGTTTTAATGACCTTGTTGAGCCATTTCAAGACAGTGCAATAAGTATTCAGAAGCACTTTCATTGATTACAACAAGGAGAGATCTTGAAAAGGGCTTCAAATTGCATGTTAGTACTACTTTCACAGTTTCCATATAGAAGATAGGACAAAAGAGAACACTGTCTGAACAAGGGAACAGGTTTGCTGCTGGGAGAATAGAGGAGTGTTGAGATATGTTAGGAAGACCTTATAGTATTGCCATAATACAGGCAACAAATTATGAAACATGTTTTATTGAATTTCAAGAAATACAAAGATGGTGACACTTTGAAAATTGTATTTTTCAGTCATTAAATTCATTTAGTAGTGTAGATCTCTGCAGTTGTGTATAATATGGAAACCTATTGAAATACATTTATTTAAATTTTTTTGAGGATTGTAGGTAATTCTGACAACCATTGAAAGAGGCTATTTTTTATATCATTTCTGTTATAGTCCATTCATTCACATGTTTGAGAAGATTTGATCCTTGGAAATGTGTACTACATTTATATCCCATTACAGGGTATTCACATTTTTGTTTGATTTAACTGAGATGGAAGAAAGATAGAAGAAATGTTGACATTTCATTGGCATTTTCTTTACAGAGAAGAGGAAGCAACTTTAATGCAGCAAGAATCAACGGTGTCATCAAGTAGTGGAAAAAATGGTTTGCAGCGTAATAGTCCTGAGAAGAAATTTGTAAATTTGCAAACAAATTTTGCTGAAGGTGGGCAGGAGTGTTTTGTGAAAAATAGTTTAAATATTTTGTGGAAATTTGTTCTTTTGAAAAACCTAGAATGGTAACAAGCATGTGAGTTAACACTGGAAGGATAAGCTATATCTGATTAGCAGATATTTGCTAATATATCTCTGCAAAGTCTCTATATGTAGGGATGATAGAATATCCTGCATAACTTATTATCTTTCTGTCTCATCCTTGTACTTCTTCATTGGAATTTTCGCTTTAGCTTCGTTCTTTCTAATTGTCTACTACATACTTCTCTCTTATACACTTACCAGTGTTTCCTCATGCATTTTTTTCAAATTCTTTTACCATCATTCACTGATTATATTATTTATTTATTATACTTAACTGCCGTCTCCTGTGTTAGCGAGTTAGCGCAAGGAAGCAGACGAGGAATGGCCCAACCCACATACACATATAAACGCCCACATATGCACATTTCAACGTATACTTACATATACATACACAGACATATACATATATACACATGTACATATTCTTACTTGCTGCCATCATCCATTCCTGTCGCCACGCTGCCATACACGAAATAGCATCCCCCCATCCAGCAAGGCAGTGCCAGGAACAGACATAAAAGCCACATTCATTCACATTCAGTCTCTAGCTGTCATGTGTAGTGCACTGAAACCACAGCTCCCTTTCCACATCCAGGCCCCATGGTTTACCCCAGATGCTTCACATGCCCTGGTTCAATCCACTGACAGCACGTCGACTCCGGTGTACCATTCAGTGATATATAGGCAATAAGAATGACAAAAGTTGTGGTATCTTTATTTAATAATTTTTGAACATGGACAGAACAATATACAAAAATGGGATACATTTATGAATTTGTATGTGAACAAATATCAAATACTTTGAGTAGATTTGGCGCATACTTTGCCACCACACCAGGTGTTTCCAGTCATACAAACCGGGACACTGTATATAACCTGAGTTTGTCAAACAGTTCCTAGTATATCAGTTATAGCTTAAGGGTTTCCTCTTTACTTTTGCAGTACAGTAATAAATTTGTTTGATTTTATTTTATTTTTTTTTTTTTTTTTTTTTTTTTTTTTTTTTTATACTTTGTCGCTGTCTCCCGCGTTTGCGAGGTAGCGCGAGGAAACAGACGAAAGAAATGGCCCAACCCCCATACACACGTACATACACACGTCCACACACGCAAATATACATACCTACACAGCTTTCCATGGTTTACCCCAGACGCTTCACATGCCTTGATTCAATCCACTGACAGCACGTCAACCCCTGTATACCACATCGCTCCAATTCACTCTATTCCTTGCCCTCCTTTCACCCTCCTGCATGTTCAGGCCCCGATCACACAAAATCTTTTTCACTCCATCTTTCCACCTCCAATTTGGTCTCCCTCTTCTCCTCGTTCCCTCCACCTCCGACACATATATCCTCTTGGTCAATCTTTCCTCACTCATTCTCTCCATGTGCCCAAACCATTTCAAAACACCCTCTTCTGCTCTCTCAACCACGCTCTTTTTATTTCCACACATCTCTCTTACCCTTACGTTACTTACTCGATCAAACCACCTCACACCACACATTGTCCTCAAACATCTCATTTCCAGCACATCCATCCTCCTGCGCACAACTCTATCCATAGCCCACGCCTCGCAACCATACAACATTGTTGGAACCACTATTCCTTCAAACATGCCCATTTTTGCTTTCCGAGATAATGTTCTCGACTTCCACACATTTTTCAAGGCTACATTTTGTTTTACATGTGGCTCTCTTTAAGTTTATTTTTAAATCCTATCACTAATGTAATATTTAGAGAGCATTATGCTGTCACCCCTGAATATGTGTGTGTGATTGTGGATGCATTCCTGTTAATGCTGTAACCCAAGAACAATGCACCATAAGAACTTCATACTTACACCAATAAGTAGAGGTATATGGAAGCAGAGGTGAGTCCTAGGGTGGTGGAGGCGGCAAAGGTTCTGGGAGCGATGAAGAATGTGTGGAAAGAGAGAACGTTATCTTGGAGAGCAAAAATGGGTATGTTTGAAGGAATAGTTATAGGAATGTTATATAGTTGTGAGGCATGAGCTATAGATAGGGTTGTACAAAGGAGGGTGGATGCATTGGAAATGAAATGTTTGAGGATAGTATGTGGTGTGAGGTGGTTTGGTTGAGTAAGGAATGAAAGGATGAGAGAGAAGTGTGGTAATAAAAAGAGTGGTTGAGAGTAGAGGAGGGTGTGTTGAAATGGTTTGGACATATGAAGAGAATGAGTTAGGAAAGGTTGACAAAGAGGATATATGTGTCAGAGGTGGAGGGAACAAGGAGAAGCGGGAGACCAAATTGGAGGTTGAAGGATGGAGTGGAAAAGATTTTGAGCAATTGGGGCCTGAACATGCAGAAGGGAGAAAAGTGTACATAGAATAGAGTGCATTAGAATGATGTATACTTGGGGTTGAATTGCTATCAGTGGAATTGCTATCACTGAACTTGGGCAGTGTGAAATGTTTGGGATAAACCATGGAAAGGTCTTTGGGACCTGGATGTTGACGGAGTTGTAGTTTTGGTGCATTATACATGACAGCTAGAGAATGAGTGTAAGTGGATGTGGCCTTTTTTTGTGTGTTTTTTGGCACTGTCATGCTGATGCAGGGGATGGTGCAGGGAAAGGATTTTTTGATTCCATAAAAACATATTTGACAAATAATTATTCTTAAAAATTTACATCTTATGGTTTTTTTTATTACTGAGCTTTCTTTTGAAGCTCATAATGCCCTATAGAACTTGCGTTTCTTACATCTTAACAGGTACAGGTCAACTGATATGTGAAGAAAAACTAGAGAAAGGTGACATCCCATTGTCTACATACCACTCATACATAATGGCAGCTGGTGGATACATCATCTCCTCACTTGTTATCTGTACATTTATTCTCAATGTTGGGTGTACAGCCTTCAGTTCCTGGTGGCTCTCATTATGGCTCACTGCAGGAAGTGGAGTAAGTATTATAAGACTAATATAATTTATTTAGGTTTCCAAAAACGTTATACATGTTAGGATTTGTTTGCTTATTTTGTAGCATCCTGTAATCTATGTTTCACAGGGAAAAGGTACTTTGAGGCATTTATTTCTACAGAACTTCATTGGATGTATTAGTAATAAGAAACACCTAGCATTTTGCAGCCAGAAGTAAAGTATCACTCTCAGGTTGTGATTCAGAAAAGCTGTTGTGTATGTGTGAAGATATAGGGGGGGGTCCTTGAAAGTGAGATAATAGTTTCTCTGGGGTCTCTAGAAAAAAGTTGAGGATTTGACATGGGTCTAGTAAAATTGTTTTCTGAAAGTTCATCTTGCAAGCTCATTCAGTAAGAGCTGAGATAGATAGAAACAATAGATGGAGGTAGTAGGTAGGAACATTTAGGCAGGAGAATTAGGTAGAAACATGAAGTGGAGGTAGTTGGTAGGAACATTATGTAGGAGCATAAGGTAAAAGTAGTCATTGGGAACATCATTTAGGAACCTCTGCAAGCATTGCCCTCTGCCAGTGGCCTGTTAAGGGTGAGGCACTAAAAGCTTAGAAGTGGTACTGGAGTTCTTCAGTCATGGAGAGTTTATTGCTGTGACCACCCCCTTGAGTGAGTTCCAGGAGGAAACAGGTGTCAGAGATATAGATAGATAAACTGAGGTATATTTTGTGTATAGGTGTGTGGTGTGCATGCGTGTGTAATTGTGTATTTTGTAGTTGCCTTGAAGTTGTATAGCTCATTTTGATGCTTGCTAGTGACATGTTTATTGCTGACAATAAAATGGCCTGGAAATTTCTAAAAGTTGTAGTGATTTTTAATTGTTTAAGGGTACTTTTTGATTCAGAGAAATGTACAGCATTGTGAAGTGATGAGCAAAGGAAATGAGCACTAGAATGATATAAAGATATAGAGAGAACAAATGTAGAATTGATAATAAAGAATGTGTAGATAGATATGTAGAAATAGTAACAGGAGGAAACAAATGAAAGATTTAAAGATAAAGTAAGCAAGTATTAGTATGGAGAAATGTATTTAGCTATGTAGGGATTATGGTTGTTTAAGGAATTTGTACATGTGCTGCTATTTTGTAAACAGAGAGAAGTTTATTGGTTGTAAAGAGATTGATAGGTGAATGGTAATTCTGTTCATCAGTATGTGTCATTACTTCCTCATTCACAGATTGTCACATTTTTTAGAAAATATCTCTTTCTGTGTCCCTCTGTAGTCTTTCATACTTTAATTTGTATGTGTATTGCTTTAACACAATTTTCACCAGCAATCCACATGTTAATGTGATGACAATAACTATTACTGGAAGCCCCCAAGACCAATATGACTCATTGTTTGCACATAACCTTGATATTTTACTCAGTTTTCTTTCTTCATCCAGACAGAAAGAAGAGTCTGTGAATAATTTGTTGGTCTTGTCATTCTCCAATTTGAAGCTAGGTATCACATCCTCATTTGCCTCTGTCATAGTTTCTATCAGTTTTGCAGAGCTACAGTTGCAGAATGTTGTGTGTAGTATATTGTTTTTGATTACCAGTTTCTCATTGTATGTTGCCAAGTTGAATATCAAACTACCTTTTACATGTTTGTGGAAGTGGTTACTTGAAAAGACCATCAAACCTTTTTCAGACTTTAAACGCAACCAAGTTAATGCATATCTATCTATATGAAAGAATGAATTGTTTATCACCTGTATTAATATGGCATTGTTAACTACCAAAGTCTCCAGTGACAGAAACTTGATGGTATTCCCTTCAAGTGTAAAGATACGTGTGTCAGTATCCAGGGAGAGGAAGTTGAGTTGGTCAATATAATTACCCAGGATGTTGGTCTCGTTGGACTTATGGAAGATGGCACCAGTAAGGATGGTGCTAATATTATTATTTTCCAACACAAAAGTATGAACCTGCAAAGAGAAAATTTTATAGACAAATATTCATTCAGGCCAGTCCATTATAGATATTGTATATGTTTCATATATAGCTTCATATCATGTTCATTCAGTATCTCCTTACTTTTTTCCTTCTCAGAATTATGTACTTACCAGGTCTTAATACTTTTGCTAGTACTGAACCAGATTCTTTCCTCTTAGAATTATGTACTTACTAGATCTTAATAATTTTGCTAGTACTGAACCAGATTTTATAAAAAAAATTTTAAGATGTTCATTGTTTATACAGTGTATATGTTAAGTGAAGTGTGTTTAAACAATATATAAGTCTAATAGAGAGTACTTACATATTTTGATGATACATTAATTTCACCAAGTACTTCAATAGTACTATTTTTTATGGCAATGAGGTCTAGGTTTTGATCATCTTGTGTTAAGATGACAAGATTAAATTGACCTTTCCATATCAAATTGTCCAAAACAATGTTCTTAATTTTATGGGCATGAATGTTGAGTGATCCCTCCAGAGCAGCAAATTTAGAGTGAGACACTTGCAGGACCCTGTAAAGTAGTGAATAAATTTTTTAGTTTAGTTTAGTATATATTTATCTAATTGACCATTTACACTTTTGTTAAACAGGTTCTTTATCTTAACTGAAATGTTATAATTCATTCTTTGCTGTCGGTAAATACTTTGGAAGATGGATATTTTACATTCTCCTTCAAATATTCACATCTCTCACTTGTATTATCTCTCATTCAGTCATACGGCAAACTTTTCCTATCCTCACAAGCCTTTTGTCACATAGCTGACTACCTTTTGACTTTTCATCCTTTTGGTCCGTTTACCTATACACTTCTTTGGTCTCATATTTGTAATGAGATGATATAATTTTTGAGTGGTAAGAAGCTTCTTGTTCACTGCACTTTAGTTAGCCAGGCTTTGTTATGAACTTCAGGCAATGAAAGTGAGTACCCAGTCATGTTAAGATATAAAAGTCAACTTAAACATTTTCTCAGATCAGTTCAGAATTACAGCATCCTTTCTGTTTAATGAGAAAAATTGCTTTCAAAGAGCAGAACTTTAACAGAGTACACAATAAAGTCACAGCCTTTTACACTTTGTGGAGACAAGTACGTACTACTGTGTAACAAAGTATGTATTTTGATGATAGGAAAGTGACATCTGTCTTAAAAATACAAATGAAAATATTTTCTGTATATTTGAATGTTAACAACACATGCATAATTACCATTCAAATAATTTCCAAAGTATGTGTTACTGGTGATATTTGTACAGCTCATTTATGAGAACTGTTAGGATGATAACATTATGCATAGTAATAAGATTATACATATTTCAGTACAAGGTAGTCTAGTTTCATTAGTACTTGGTTAATAATCCTTCTTAAACTATCTCTCTTTTTTCTTATTCATTTTACTATTACTGTTTCACTGTAGTGTTATCATAAGAATGGTGTTGATTCCTGTTCTTCTATGGTGTTAACACTTCAGTTTATTTTCTTGGAATTTTGATATTCCTTGTTAAGGTCTCTCTCCCTTATCCTTGGAGATAGGATAGTTGTGAAAAGTATTTAGGGGAGCAGTGCGTATGTGTATGTATGTGGAAAGTGGGATGTGGACTTAAGGGAAAAGAGTAGTAAGTGAGAGAATGAGTAAGGTAGATGCTTGTGAACAGGAAAGGGAGGAGTATGGTCTATATCTAAAGTGAAAGAGTGCAAGTAGTTTTTAGTCATAGAAGAAAAAGTGTTGGGTGGTCAAGAGAAAGGTATGAGAGTTGAAAAAGAGGGAAACAGGAGAAAAAGAAAGCATATCAGTGAACCTGAGAGAGAGTAAGGAAATGTTTTGGAAGATTGATAGTGTGAGGAGTAAAAATAAGACAAATGTGGATGATAGGAAAGAGAGGAAGTAGAACAGACAAAGATGATATGAAAGGTGGGATGTAGAGTGAAAGGATCACTGAAGATATGATATTTTTCTATTTTCTATATAGTTTGTGACAATTTACCAACTAAAAGTTTATTGTTTAGCATATATGACATTCAGGCAACTTATTTGTGTTCCGTGACTCAACCAGTATTTGTAAAGAAGTATTTTCCATGTATGTGTGAAATCTTCCCCTAGGCTTTAGTTTGGATCCCTTTGAATTTTAAACAATGTCATCATATTGATGTTATTGTCCTTCAGTATCTTAACCTCTGAAGTTAAGTCACCATGGAGCTTTCACATCTGTAGAAAGATTGAATTTAGTATATTTGCTCTTCCCAGGATATAGCTTAATTCTTTCATGTCCCTGGCATTAATCTTCTTGCCTGTTTTGTGGGTAGTTTCCAATAATTCTTGTTCCTCTTGGTGATTGGAAAATGAGATTATTGTTGTGTAATGAAGTTAATGTTCAACAAATGAGTCATAAAGGGCCAGTGTTATGTTTGATATTTTTGTTATGAAAGTTTTTTGCAGTGAGTCTTAGCACTGTGTTTGCTATTTGAACTGCAGTTACACTTGGAGTAGTAGATTTCAGGTTGTTGATAACTCAAAGATCTCTTTTTATTATATCCTTCTAATATCCTTTTCCAACAACATTGATTAAAATGTAATAAGGAAATCTGAATTCTCTCACAGTAAACAGTAGTAGCTTGAGAGGCTTCATGAATTATTCAGTGAGGGGATGGTAAGAAATAGAGTGCAGGGAAGCTTACTACATATAATTCTTGGTGTTGGAGAACTTATGATAAGATGGGTGATGATTCTGACCTTGAACTTTGGTAAAGATGGGTACTGATTCTGACCTTGAACATTTGTTAAAGATGGGTAGTAATTCTGACCATGAACATTGGTAAAGGTGGGTACTAATTCTGACCTTGAACTCTGGTAAAGGTGGGTACTGATTTTTATCTTGAACTTTGGTGAAGATCATGAAAATTGATGTAAAAAGTAGGAGAAATGTTAAAGAATCAGTGGTTAATAGTTAATAGGTTTAATGATTGATTTAGACTTTAGGTCAGGGTCATTCAAAAAACTGATTTTGTAGTTGGTAAACATCATTGACACTAAAGAAGTGTTGGACATCAGAAGCATTGATTTTATATGGCTTGGACAGCATTCTTGCAGTGATACTGCAAATGAAGATTAATGAGTTGACTGGGTTGCTTACAAGTCTGCTCCAGTAGATTCATGTATATAAGTAAATGTAACATTAGTGTCATATCATCACTTGAAGAGTTCCCATTTTGTTTAATCTTTTATATGTACTAAATTGTATTTTTGTTTTAATTCACTACAAATATGCACTTCCTTCAAGAAATGATACATGAAGTTTAGAATTTCATTTTGAATTTTATTTTCTTGTGTCATACACATACAGCCACTTTTTTTCCTTAATTCATGTAGAATTTAAGTGATTTGATATTTAAAAGGTAAGAGCATTGTAAACATTTTAAAACTTACTGTAATTGGGTCTTGTACTGTAAGAGAAAATCATATGCTATGTGGATCTGATCTATGTGATGAAGTTGCAGTGTGTGAATATTCTTGAGAGAGGTCAGGGTTGGACCACTGAGATGCACTGCTGAACATTCACCAATCCGCCAGTGTTTGGTAGTATTAGGAACAGTGATTTGAATGTTGCCATAAGTGATCTTGTTGTCTTGTATAATGATAATCTGTGGAGATTATTCAGTCTTCAGTACTATATGAAACTGTCAATTGAAAACATTAATGATCACAAAACTGAAAACATAAATGTTCACACAACTAAACCAAGGGAAGATTTCATAAAAGAAAATTAATCCAACAGGATTTATTGTATTATTTCAGTATATATAAGTTGAATGTCTACCTAATTTTGTGAAAATCGATTTGAAGAAATGGAAGACAGCATAATTATCCCTTACATAGGTATATTAACAAGATAAGAAAATATTTATATATAAAAAAAGAGTGGATAAGATATACAGAAATTGGTGATGGAAAATTTGGTGCATTTTGAAAGCCTCTACATTTACAGGTAAATTCCAGATACATGATTTTTTCCCCAATAATTGGAGCTTTAAAAAAGGGATCCAGAAAGTGTGAAGTAAAGAATGAGAATCAAGAATTGAAATTTTTTCCTGCCTATCACGAAGATACGTGCCACCACCAGGACTTGCTCCTCAGTCAGTTCAGCACCCTCCCGTACCAGTAAAGAAGAAATGGTACTACTTTTTTTTAGGTGTTTTCTCTAGTAACATATAGAGATATTCTATGTTTTTTTAACATTGGGGAATGCATAATTCAAAATGAATTTATAACAAAAGGGTTAAGTCCTGATTGTAGGGCACTAGTATGGGGAATGAAAAATTTAACCATGTGATGCATCTCAGTTTATATAATCAAGGTCTTTGGGAAAACATGGTTTGCTTAGAATGGTTTCACTTATAGTAGCGTCTCTTAGGGACACATCTGCTACTTTGAGTATGGATACTTACATGTATGTCAGTAAAGAGGGATGATAACTGTTATTCAGAGTTTCTATTGTTCATGTGTATTTGTTATGTAAATTGTGCGTAAGACAAGGGAGCAAATGGGAACTTCAGTGAAGGGCGCAAATGGGGAGGTGATAACAAGTAGTGGTGATGTGAGAAGGAGATGGAGTGAGTATTTTGAAGGTTTGTTGAATGTGTTTGATGATAGAGTGGCAGATATAGGGTGTTTTGGTCGAGGTGGTGTGCAAAGTGAGAGGGTTAGGGAAAATGATTTGGTAAACAGAGAAGAGGTAGTAAAAGCTTTGCGGAAGATGAAAGCCGGCAAGGCAGTAGGTTTGGATGGTATTGCAGTGGAATTTATTAAAAAAGGGGGTGACTGTATTATTGACTGGTTGGTAAGGTTATTTAATGTATGTATGACTCATGGTGAGGTGCCTGAAGATTGGCGGAATGCGTGCATAGTGCCTTTGTACAAAGGCAAAGGGGATAAGAGTGAGTGCTCAAATTACAGAGGTATAAGTTTGTTAAGTATTCCTTGTAAATTATATGGGAGGGTATTGATTGAGAGGGTGAAGGTATGTACAGAGCATCAGATTGGGGAAGAGCAGTGTGGTTTCAGAAGTGGTAGAGGATGTGTGGATCAGGTGTTTGCTTTGAAGAATGTATGTGAGAAATACTTAGAAAAGCAAATGGATTTGTATGTAGCATTTATGGATCTGGAGAAGGCATATGATAGAGTTGATAGAGATGCTCTGTGGAAGGTATTAAGAATATATGGTGTGGGAGGCAAGTTGTTAGAAGCAGTGAAAAGTTTTTATCGAGGATGTAAGGCATGTGTACGTGTAGGAAGAGAGGAAAGTGATTGATTCTCAGTGAATGTAGGTTTGCGGCAGGGGTGTGTGATGTCGCCATGGTTGTTTAATTTGTTTATGGATGGGGTTGTTAGGGAGGTGAATGCAAGAGTTTTGGAAAGAGGGGCAAGTATGAAGTCTGTTGGGGATGAGAGAGCTTGGGAAGTGAGTCAGTTGTTGTTCGCTGATGATACAGCGCTGGTGGCTGATTCATGTGAGAAACTGCAGAAGCTGGTGACTGAGTTTGGTAAAGTGTGCGAAAGAAGAAAGTTAAGAGTAAATGTGAATAAGAGCAAGGTAATTAGGTACAGTAGGGTTGAGGGTCAAGTCAATTGGGAGGTAAGTTTGAATGGAGAAAAACTGGAGGAAGTAAAGTGTTTTAGATATCTGGGAGTGGATCTGGCAGCGGATGGAACCATGGAAGCGGAAATGGATCATAGGGTGGGGAGTGGGCGAAAATCCTGGGAGCCTTGAAGAATGTGTGGAAGTCGAGAACATTATCTCGGAAAGCAAAAATGGGTATGTTTGAAGGAATAGTGGTTCCAACAATGTTGTATGGTTGCGAGGCGTGGGCTATGGATAGAGTTGTGCGCAGGAGGATGGATGTGCTGGAAATGAGATGTTTGAGGACAATGTGTGGTGTGAGGTGGTTTGATCGAGTAAGTAACGTAAGGGTAAGAGAGATGTGTGGAAATAAAAAGAGCGTGGTTGAGAGAGTAGAAGAAGGTGTTTTGAAATGGTTTGGGCACATGGAGAGAATGAGTGAGGAAAGATTGACCAAGAGGATATATGTGTCGGAGGTGGAGGGAATGAGGAGAAATGGGAGACCAAATTGGAGGTGGAAAGATGGAGTGAAAAAGATTTTGAGTGATCGGGGCCTGAACATGCAGGAGGGTGAAAGGCGGGCAAGGAATAGAGTGAATTGGATCGATGTGGTATACCGGGGTTGACGTGCTGTCAGTGGATTGAATCAGGGCATGTGAAACGTCTGGGGTAAACCATGGAAAGTTGTGTGGGGCCTGGATGTGGAAAGGGAGCTGTGGTTTCGGGCATTATTGCATGACAGTTAGAGACTGAGTGTGAACGAATGTGGCCTTTTTTGTCTTTTCCTAGTGCTACCTCGCACACATGAGGGGGGAGGGGATGTTATTCCATGTGTGGCGAGGTGGCGTTGGGAATGAATAAAGGCAGACAGTGTGAATTGTGTGCATGGGTATATATGTATGTGTCTGTGTGTGTATGTATATGTGTACATTGAGATGTATAGGTATGTATATTTGCGTGTGTGGACGTGTATGTATATACATGTGTATGGGGGTGGGTTGGGCCATTTCTTTTGTCTGTTTCCTTGCGCTACCTCGCAAACGCGGGAGACAGCGACAAAGCAAAATAAATAAATAAATGAATGATTAATAAATATATATATATATCATCATACACATACATACACATGCACAGACATATACATATATACACTTGCACACATTCATACTTGCTTGCCTTAATCCATTTCTGCAGCTACCACGCCCCACAGGAAACAGCATTGCTGTCCCCTGCTTCAGTGAGGTAGCACCAGGAAACATACAAATTATGTATTACATACTTACCTCATTTATGGAATGACATGAGCAGATGAATGTTGATTCATCATTTGTATCAGATTCCTCTGAACAGAGTTGTGTATCTGTTTTACCATCACATGAATAAGTTAGTAATGCCATAAAAAGCATAACCAGAAAAGATGAACACATAGATTTATTGCCTGATGACCACATTTCTGCTATCTTTTTGAAAGGTATGAAATATGTCTAATATCATTTCAGCATTACATCTCAGTGGTACTGTCAGTCATCACCAGATAACCACCTCTATAGCATGAGAAGATTTCTTAGTTTACTATTAGATAATTTGTTCAAGCTGTATATTTTTCTTGAAAACTGAAAAGACTTGTTACTAGTAATTTATGCAAAGATGAATATAGCAAATGTTTTAACCCTGACTTCTGCTCACTGAAAGTGTGTTTGGGACTAGTAAAGTGTTATCTGCTAGCTGATAAGATATGATATGCTTGGCAGTGTGTGTTACTTGAACTTGAACCCTTGATTTTATGTATTTTTATATATTTTTCCCCTCAAGACGTCTAAAATGTGACTTATAAAGGAGCATGAAGTAAATATATTCAGCTGGTTGGTTAGCTCTTATGTAGATTGAAATAATATGATCTAAAGTTCAGGTACCTTACAAATGATTACTTGTTTATTACAGTTAGTAAGCTCTTGCACTTTATCTTACAATTATTTCTTCACATCTTTTCAAATACTAAACATGCTTAGTCCCTTGTTTTGCCCTCATAATGATTAGTTTGTTACAGTTTTAATGACTGCCTCTTAACTTTCATATTTTCTCATAGATTTAGAAACTTCAAAGTTGTAATCATGTCTCATTTCACTTAAAACTGGAGCAGGTCTTTGGTTGTTTTACTTTTTTTTTGTAGTACAACTTCCCTACTTTTGTTACAGTCTCTATTGATTGATAGAATTTTGATGGCAGATATACATGTATCTTTTCCTAAGTGAGATATAAAGAAGTGCTTAAAAGGAAGAAAAGTAAAAAAATCTAAAAGTTTTGGAAACTGTATCTGTTAGGAAAGACTTAAATGTAATGATTTTTTTTTAACTTCTTTACCATTTAATTGAAAATGCTTTTGATATCGACTGACATGACCTCAATTAGGATGTACTTGTTTTGCCTGCTCCATGTTTATTAAGATATAGTGATCTGGTGATTGGCTGGTTACAAAGTCAACCCCAAGTCCCACTAACATGTAAATTCCAGGTGTTTGTTTTTACATGTAACTCATATCTTCATCACTATTTATTTGATCAGGTTGCATGTAAATGATCTACCCTAAGGAGTTGAGAATAGAAAAAAAAGATTGTAGTAGTTATATAGATAGAACTGTATTAACCTTGTATATGACTGAAGATGGAACTTTTCTCGGTTTCTTTATTGTAAGTTATAATCGCTTACATACAAGTGTAGTATTTTCAGCAAACATACCATGCATGACTAATCTTTCTGGCAAGTCATGTACGTACATCAGGAATAACAGTAGTCTCTTTACTGAGCCCTGCAAGATGCCTCTCCATACTTAAACCTACTTTGAATGGGCACCAGATTTGTGCTGTTTGTTTTCCTTCACCTTAATCCCCAATTTTTGCTTACCTGATGATCCCATTCTATTTTAAGACAACCTTTTGTTAAGACAGTGTCAAATGCCGTTTTGCTTCCAAGAGCACGTAGTCCCCCACTTTTCTTTATGACTGATAGAGAGACTGATAAATGGAACAAGAACAGTACAGAAACAATGAATGCAAGAAGGGCTATAATGTCCATGAAGTTATAGTAAAAAGAGCATAAGGGATGGGATTCCATGAATGTCAAGATTTCTGTTCTCAAATGCACACATATGTGATCATATTAAAACTTATGATTATTTTTACAGAATGCTACTCTGATGATTGGAAATGAAACTGTTATCAGTAACAGTTTAGCTGATAATCCAGACCGTCCATTTTACCAGACAGTTTATGGATGTTTCATCTTGATAATACTTGGAACATCGCTTATCAGAGGCTTCACATTTATGAAGGTAAATATGAGATGTGTTGTAGTGCTCTTGTACACATTATTCCCCATAATTCATCCCCCTACATCCATCCCAGTCTGGTTGTTTCACAATTATTTGTCTGTTGGTATTTGGTAGGTACCTAAAAATTTTCATGCTTTAAAGAGGTTGGATCATGCTGAGCCTCTTCCGAATGTTAAGAGCAGTCTTTGTGATCATAGTATCCTGAATGTTAAAACTACTTTCACACATACCACCTGACTCATTCTTTCCGAAATTGTATTTGAAATTTTTGAACTTCTTCTCCCACTTTTTTGTATTGTATAGGCGCTTTTACTCATTCTTCTTTCTTTGTTAACCATCTCTTTAATTACTCTATATTTCATAGACACCTCTCCTCTTTTAGTGTGATTTTCTTTTCTTTTCATGGTGATGGATCAGTTCTAAAGGATAACCAGAGTCTGAATTATGGCCTGTCATGTTAATTTCCTTTGATAAAAGTCCCAAGAAAACTGCTGAGATGAGATCCAGGTGATGCAGAAATGTGTCAGTTTGTTGTTCTCTGCTTGTGTTTATTACCTAACTTAGCAGTCAGTCCTTGAATTGGATAAGACATGATTGTCCATTATCTCTCTGCTGCTAGGTGTGGACAGTAATGGTCTTGAATTGCTCTCCATTCCTTTACCTGGCAACGGTGTTCCTATCTCCCCCCTTGTTTTTTTTTGTTACTACAGGAATATCACAGGCCTTATGTAAGCAAAGTTTAGATAAATGTTATTGTGTTAGTTTCTAAAACCTTGGTTGTTTGACAGACTGATCCTTCAATTTGATTTTGAAAAATTGATCTGTATCAAGTCACACTCATTATATCCAGTGAGAATGAAAAGATTCTTCTAACTTGTGACTTTAGTCTCAAAACAGCATTTTTCATGGCCAAAACTAATATTTCAGTTGATGATTTCAGTCAGTTTCTTATTTCAAGGACAGTGGTTTTATCATTGTTAATGCTGTGCAATCTTTATTTGAAGCATTATCCTCTGGTTTCTACTTTGCATTGAAATGTGGTCTCCTGCTTCTCCTTGTTCCCTCCACCTCTGACTTATATATATATATCCTCTTTGTCAATCTTTCCTCGCTCATTCTCCATATGTCCAAACCATTTCAACACACCCTCTTCTGCTCTCTCAACCACACTCTTTCTACTTCCTCACATCTCTCTTACCCTTCCATTACTTACTCAATCAAACCACCTTATACCACCTATTGTAATTTCATTTCCAACACATCCACTCTCCTCTGTATATACATACATAATCAGATTTTTTCAGTATATTTTTTATATTCTTATTCATTTCTTTGAAATTATGTTTTCTATTTAGTGTACATGTTGTGAGTGATCTTTTACTGATTTACATTTTACAGTTTTTCAAGTGTAAATATGTGCCACAGTTGTATGCTGAATTATCTGGTAATTTGCAGGCAACGCTGATGGGATCAAGTCGAATGCATGATCTAGTTTTCATAAAAGTGTTTCGTAGCCCTATGAGTTTTTTTGACACCACTCCATCTGGAAGGATCCTCAACATATTCTCACGGGATATGGATGAAGGTATGTTCTTCAAAATTTTATTCATGATGAAAATTACTTATTTTCATAATTTTTGATAACTGCATCGTTGTTTTACCTTACTGCTTTTTTAGCACATGATCTTTTCCCATCAAGACTCAAAACTAATTTTCTTCGTTCCCATTTTAAGTTTAAAGATGGAGCTTGATCATCATATAAAACCATGGGGGCATAATGAATGGTAGGGTAGAAGAAGGGGCTAAGATCTTGGGTGCATGAAGGTACATGTAGAAAGAAAAGTCATTGACTATTTAGACAGTAGGCAAAGGTGAGTATGTTTAAAGTTATAGGATTACCAACAATTGTTGTATGGTTATGAGTGTTAGGTCATGGATGCAGAACACAAAGGAAGGGTTTGGATATTTTGGAAATGAAATGTCTGAGGATGATATGTGGTGTGAGGTGGGTTGATTATGTAAGGAATGATATACAGTATATAGGAACAGAGTTGTGGTAATAAATGCAGTCTGAATTAGAGGGCTGAAGAATG
This sequence comes from Panulirus ornatus, assembly GCF_036320965.1. Classification (NCBI taxonomy): domain Eukaryota; kingdom Metazoa; phylum Arthropoda; class Malacostraca; order Decapoda; family Palinuridae; genus Panulirus; species Panulirus ornatus. The sequence goes on along the minus strand of NC_092280.1, from coordinate 25,382,368 downwards.
TGTACTGCAGTTGTTAAGACATGGATAGGATGAGAAAAGGCAGACTGCCTATGAGAATCTGTCTGAAGTGGAGGGAGCAAGACATGAAATTGCCAAAAGGCAGGCCTTGCATATGCTGCTCACCACCCATATTAATTGATGAATAATTTTTTTTTTCTGCCACCATGCACATTTCATTGTTATGTGTCTTTGGTTCAGATGAAACTGACTTAAACCATGTATAAAATTTTCTTTTTAATGTTTCTGTTGTTTATCCATGCATGTTTTTTTTCTTGGTAGCACATTGATTGGGCGTTCTGAAATTCTTGCAGGGCTCTGATATATCTTTGCCACATCTTGATATATTCCATGGTATTCCTGCAGACCTAAGGAGAAGGAAGGATGGAGTTGAAATAAAGAATCTTTAGGGTATTGGGCCTGAGCATTCAGGAGAGTGAGAGATGTGCATTGGATAGAATAAGTTATATTAATGTGTTGTATGGGGGCAATATGCTGTTAGGAAGCTGAAGCAGGGCATATGAAGCAAGAAAAATAAACCATGAAATGGTTTGTGGGGCTAGGCTATGGATTTTAGGTCCTAGTTTTAGTTCAAATAAACATAACAGCTAGAAAGAGTATTTGCATGAGGCCAATATTTTGTAATTACATATTTGCACTCTATGGGAAGGTAATTTAATGCTACCTTTGTAAGATGGGAGAGGCAGTTACGTAAAAAAAAAGTATTATTGCTATATCATCATTATTTTTATTATTTTTTTTTTATACTTGATTGCCATTTCCTGTGTTAACAAGTTAGTACTAGGAAGACCTTGTCTACCCACATCCATTCTCTAGCTGTCATTGTAATGCACTGAAACCACATAGGAAGCCCTCATCCACTTGCATTCATTCTTTAGCTCCCTATCCACAACCAGGCCCCACAGACATTCCCATGGTTTACTTCAGACACTTCACATGCCCTGGTTCAGTCCATTGACAGCATGTTGGCCCTTATATACCACATCATTCCAATTCACTCTATCCTGTGCATGTCTTTCATCCTCGTATATTTTTGGACCCCTTATGCCCAAAATCTTTTTCACTCCATCCTTCCATTTCCAGGTTGTTCTCCATGTTCTTCTTGTACCCTCTACTTCTGGCACATATATCCATTTTGTTAACCTTTCCTCGCTAATTCTCTCCTTAGTTCAAACCATTTTAGCACACCTTTTCCTCAGACATTTCATTTCCAACACATCCACCCTTCTTTGCACAGCCTTATCTATAGACTATACCTTGCATCCATATAATATTACTGGGATGATTATGTCTTCAAGCATACCAGTTTTACCTTTCCATGAAAAGATTTCTCTTTCCACACATTCTTCAGTACTCCCAGACCCTTCACCCCTTACCTACCCTATGACTCACTTCCGCTTCCATGGTTCCATTCGCTGCCATGTCCACTCTCACGTATCTAAAACACCTCACTTCCTCCAGTTTTTCTCCATTCAAACTCACATATCTAACTTGTTCCTCAACTCTGCTAAACCTAATAACCTTGCTTTTAGTGACATTTACTCTCAACTTCCTCTTTTCACACACTCTTTCAAACTCTGTCACTAACTTCTGCAGTTTCTCATTCAAATCTGCCACTGCTGATTATTATGATAATGATTATTACTCTTTTCCTTCATATTTGTTCTCTGCTTCCCACACTAATGAGGTCATGCCAGGAACAGATGAAGATAATTCCTTCTTTCATTCACTTCCATTCTCAAACTGTCATATGTAATGTACCAAAAATGCAGCCCCCTGTAAACAACCAGGCCCAGCAGACCTTTCTGTGTTTCCCCATGCTGCTCTGTGTTATTGTTGTTTTTTCTACTTTTCATCCTTGATTGATGTTTCCTGTTTTAGCAAGGTTGTGCCATGAACAGACGAAGAAAGGCCATGTTGTCATTATTATTATTATTATTATTATTTATTTTTTTTTTTGCATTGTCGCTGTCTCCCGCGTTTGCGAGGTAGCGCAAGGAAACAGACGAAAGAAATGGCCCAACCCACCCCCATACACATGTATATACATACGTCCACACACGCAAATATACATACCTACACAGCTTTCCATGGTTTACCCCAGACGCTTCACATGCCCTGATTCAATCCACTGACAGCACGTCAACCCCGGTATACCACATCGCTCCAATTCACTCTATTCCTTGCCCTCCTTTCACCCTCCTGCATGTTCAGGCCCCGATCACACAAAATCTTTTTCACTCCATCTTTCCACCTCCAATTTGGTCTCCCTCTTCTCCTCGTTCCCTCCACCTCCGACACATATATCCTCTTGGTCAATCTTTCCTCACTCATTCTCTCCATGTGCCCAAACCATTTCAAAACACCCTCTTCTGCTCTCTCAACCACGCTCTTTTTATTTCCACACATCTCTCTTACCCTTACATTACTTACCCGATCAAACCACCTCACACCACACATTGTCCTCAAACATCTCATTTCCAGCACATCCATCCTCCTGCGCACCACTCTATCCATAGCCCACGCCTTCCAACCATACAACATTGTTGGAACCACTATTCCTTCAAACATACACATTTTTGCTTTCCGAGATAATGTTCTCGACTTCCACACATTCTTCAAGGCTCCCAGAATTTTCGCCCCCTCCCCCACCCTATGATCCACTTCCGCTTCCATGGTTCCATCCGCTGCCAGATCCACTCCCAGATATCTAAAACACTTCACTTCCTCCAGTTTTTCTCCATTCAAACTCACCTCCCAATTGACTTGACCCTCAACCCTGCTGTACCTAATAACCTTGCTCTTATTCACATTTACTCTTAACTTTCTTCTTTCACACACTTTACCAAACTCAGTCACCAGCTTCTGCAGTTTCTCACATGAATCAGCCACCAGTGCTGTATCATCAGCGAACAACAACTGACTCATTATTATTATCATTATTATTATTATTATTATTATTGTTATAATCATTATTGTTATTATTATTGTTATTATTATTCTTTCTTTCAAACTATTTGCCATTTCCCGCATTAGCGAGGTAGCGTTAAGAACAGAGGATTGGGCCTTTGAGGGTATACCCTCACCTGGCCCAATTCTTTGTTTCTTCTTTTGGAAAATTAAAAAAAACGAGAGGGGAGGATCTCCAGCCCCCCGCTCCCTCCCCTTTTAGTCGCCTTCTACGACACGCAGGGAATACGTGGGAAGTATTTATTATTATTATATATATGTTTTTTTTATTATACTTAACCACCATCTCCCATGTTAGTGAGGTAGCACAAGGAAACAGACAAAGATAGCCCAACCCACCCACATACACATGTATATACATAAACGCCCACTTACGCACAAATACATACATATACATTTCAATCTATACATACATATACATACACAGACATATACATATATTCTCAAGAACATATCCATACTAGCTGTCATGTGTAGTGCACTGAAACCACAGCTCCCTTTCCACATCTAGTCCCCACAGACCTTTCCATTATTATTTCATTATCATTGGTTTTATTATACACATTTCTTTTATATTATACGTATTTGCTATTTCCCACATTAAGAACAGAGGATTGAGCCTTAGAGGGAATATCCTCACTTGGCCCCCTTTTCTATTCCTTCTTTTGGAAAATTGAAAACGGGGAGGAGGATTTCCAGCCCCCTGCTCCCTCCCCTTTTAGTTGCTTTCTATGACTCGCAGGGAATACGTGGGAAGTATTCTTTCTTCCCTATCCCTAGGGATAACACTTATTTAGATTTTCTAATTTTACCATTCTTTATCATTAACAGTTCAGAGTGATGAAATAACCTTGTTGTCTCTTTTTCAGTTGATGTTCGAGTTCCCATGACACTGGAAACCTTTTTGCAGAATGTCTGCATAATTACAAGCTCCTTGGTATTCGTTTGTCTTGTTTTCCCTTATTTCCTGCCCATCTTAGTTCTTCTGGCAGTGTTGTTTTTGTTTATAAGGAATGTGTTTAGGTAAGTTTTGTTATACTGTATACACTTTGATTTTTGTCAGAATTGATATATCAGAGAAGTTTGAGAATGTACAGGACTTGTCCAAGCATGGTATTTGGTTGAGTGTTCAATTTTATGGAAGATCCTTGAAATTTTTTTTCTTTTTTATTGATTTTGACCATTGTAGAAGTATTTCATTTTGATTTCATGTTAGGAAAAAGGTATTTTTTAGAACGTAATAAGTAGATTAATATATATAATGTGGAATTTATAAGATTTCGTGTTATTCATTTGTGTGAAAATTCCATATTTCAGAACATCTTGGACGGTTGAAAGTTGTCATGTAGAGTGGAATTTGCTGATGCGATGGGAAGAAAACCCTTAGATTTATATGTCATAAGTGAAAGGAACTGTAAGGGAGGGGGAAACCAAAAAGGAAATGGAAATATAGTGTGAAGGAGGCTTTTGGGTGTCAGGGCCTAAATTTTAATGAGAGTAAGAGGCATGCATGGTATGGAAAGAGATGGATTTGTGTGGTAAGTGGGGGCAACATGCTGTCAGTTAGGCTGAATCAAGGAAGTGGAGATAATTTATTTTGTTTATATCATCTTTTGCTGTGCCATATGTTTCTTTTCCAATGTTTAAGGAGTAGGTTCTTATTACTTGTAAGTTGTGATGATCTGAGGAATTATTCTTTTGATTTCAGTGAGAAATGCTGTCATTTGTGAATACAAGGTCTCATGTTTTGTAGTCTTTTTAGCTTATAATTTACAGTATTTGTAACTGGTGATATGTCTCATGTTTTCAGTACTTGTTTTCATGTGGTCTGTTTGTATTTTGCAGATGAGGGGGGAGGGGGATGGTATTCCATGTGTGGCGAGGTGGCAATGGGAGTGAATAAAGGCAGATAGTGTGAATTGTGTGCATGGGTATATATGTATGTGTCTGTGTGTGTATATATATGTGTACATTGAGATGTATAGGTATGTATATTTGCGTGTGTGGACGTGTATGTATATACATGTGTATGGGGGTGGGTTGGGCCATTTCTTTCGTCTGTTTCCTTGCGCTACCTCGCAAACGCGGGAGACAGCGACAAAGCAAAATAAATAGATAAATATTATTGATAGAAAAAAATTGATACAGCTTTAATCTGCTCATTGCTTTTTCATCTTTTAAAGTGGGATCATAAATCTCCTCACCATATTATTATTATTAGTTTGTAATTCTATATTCATGTGTTGCTTTAATACACTAGGCATGTGTAGAAGATGTCTGCATTATTTAAGAAATTAATGACAGTAATGTGAAAAAGGCTTTTGCATGGTATTTCCAATTGTCCTTTATTAAAAAAGTGTCATGGAACTTCTTATTCATGTTACATTAGGTAACCCCATGTTTATTTGGAAGGTCAGAAAATAAATAATGTAAATGAAATGCTACCTCGCAAATTCGGGAAATGGCGAATAGTATGAAAGAAAGAAAGAAATGCAAAAGGAGAGTTGCACAACTAGGGCCTGCAATGAAAGTTTGTCAGTTTTTTCTAAGATGAGTGAGATTGGTAAGAGTATCTCTTTGTAGGTTTTACCATGAGATTAGAACCAGAGGTCATTGTTGCTTTGACTTACAAACTGACTTCCTTTAAACTGATATTGCAACCCAGTTTTGATTCATGTATGATATCATTCATAGTATTTTATTTCTAGAATTGGAATTCGAGATTTAAAGAGGATGGAGAATGTGTCAAGATCTCCATTGTACAGTCATGTAAGCACAACAATTAATGGCCTTGCCACTATCAATGCATATGGCAAACAGAAGATGTTCACCAAAAAGTAAGTAAGGTCGAAGAAGGAGCTTATAAGTGCATTCTGTATATTGAATTTCTAACTTGCTATAAGAGTAATGTAAGAATTATAAAGTGCATCATTTTGGAAAAGGTGAATATGAGTTTATTTCAGTAAATCTTTTCATTTTCCTTACCAAAGGTTTATGGTTTTGTTTGATGAGAATACTTGTGTATTCTACCTCTTCAACTGTGCTATGCGATGGTTAGCAGTCAGACTAGATCTGCTTGCTTGTAAGTATGAATTACGTTTTATGTTTTAGTCTTTTGTTATTTTTCATGTATAATGAATGATGATTTAAGAAACCAGAAATTCATTGGATGAAGGCTGCTTGGGTGGTATTTGATGAAGATGCAGTTTAAGAAAGCCCACATGGCACGAGAGTTAGGCTTCATCCCCACAACAGGCAGCCTGTCCATAAAGATAATCATCACCTTTCATTTATGTACTGCAGAATTTAATAAAGTTCACCGTAAGTGATTCACACAGCTTTTATTTTTTGATATTATACAATTTTTTTCTGCTCTACTACTTATGGACATTGTATATTTCTAGAGTTATTGAATATTTGGACAGTATGGGAGGCTGTACTGTAATATAATGGCAGGAGATCCTGATACAGATTCTTTCCTTGGCCTGTCATTCAAATTCTTATTCTTCCAATAAGATGTGAGCTATTGAAGAATCTGAAGTAGGACATATAAAAGAGATGGGACAAGATTTCAGGAAAATTATCTGTTACCTAGAAGGATTGCAATATTGATGGGAAAGAGGTGATGATTGATCCAAGACCAGTGAATTAGGTAGGGATGTATTTTGTTATGAAGGCTGTGCACTGTTTTCTGTAATGATTTGGTATAAGTCATCATAAGGTATCATGAGTACGGAAATTGTATTGACAAACCATGGAAGATGGTTCATGATTACTGTATTTTGTAAATCCTTAGAAAAATGCAAATGAAGCTGTACGAAAACAGAAAAGTCGATATGAATTAGTGCAGATAAATGTTTTTCTTCTGTTTCCCCTTTTAGAAAGTTAAAATACAAGGAGGGGAGGGTTTCCAGCCCCGCACTCCCGTCCCCTTTAGTCGCCTTCTACGACATGTGAGGAATGCGTGGGAAGTATTCTTTCTCCCCTATCCCCAGGGATAGGGGGGAGGGGGTTATTATTTCATGTGTGGAGGGTGGCGATGGGAATGAATAAGGGCAGACAGTATGAATAATGTACATGTGTATATATGTATATGTCTGTGTGTGTATATATATGTATACGTTGAGATGTATAGGTATGTATATTTGCGTGTGTGGATGTGTATGTATATACATGTGTATGTGGGTGGGTTGGGCCATTTCTTTTGTCTGTTTCCTTGCGCTACCTCGCTAACGTGGGAGACAGCGACAAAGCAAAATAAATAAATGAATAATTAAATAAGCAAAATGTTTTACTGTGAACAGGTAGAGGGGGATGCATTTTTTTTTACCTGAGTTGCTTTGCTTGTAAGAAACAGATGAGTAATAGTTGAAATTCTAGAATAGGATTTGAAAAGTAGGCAGATTGCTGGTAGACTTAAAAGCCATCAGTGTTACAAGGTTCAGTTATATAATCTATAGGTTTTCTTGGGTTAGTTGTGGCTGTCTTTGTTGCCAGATTTGGTTATGGCAGTCCAAATTTAATGTGCTATAATGAAATATGAAAGTCAGACAAAGTTGAATAGTTATATGTAACAACATAGTTGGATATTTTGATTGGAGTATATGAAATGATAAAATAGTATGAAAAGGAATAAAGAAATAAAGGAATTTGTAACTGGAGAATGAATAGTTCATGAAGTACAGGATGATATGTAGAGGTATGGGTATTTGGAGAGAACTGATCTAGAAAGGTTAACAAAAAGCATATATCTGAGTAAGGCAAGAGTGAGTAGGTACAAAGGTATTTTACAGAGAAAAGAGACCAACAGATTAAGGATACATGTCTTTAAGGTTAAACATGTTGGAATTTTATATGTAACTGTAGGGAGTTGTTGAAAGACTTCTCTTAACCCTCAGTGTTTATGGCAGGAAATGACTTGTCAAAAGTTCAATTGATATTGATATGCATTACGGTAAGTAATATAATTAGATAGTATGAAAATGACAGAAATGAATTATAATTTGAGTCAGATTAGGCTGATTGCAGAACAGAGACACAATAAACTTGATAAAAGTGAGAGTGAGGGATATAGAAAAAATATAGGGAGACTATCCATAGAAGGGGATCTAATACAGGTAATTCTTTTTCTTTCCTTTCATGCACATTCACTATTTCTTTTGTGAGCAAGGTAGCAGTATGAACAGATGACTCAGTTTAGAGGAAAAGAATTCTCATTTGGCTCTTTTCTATGTTCCCTCTTTTTGTGAATGATATAGGAGGGGAGGATCCCAGCTTCCTGCTTCCACCCTCTAGTTACTTTCTATGACACACGAGATACATGGGCAGTATTCTTTGTCCCCTATCCCCAAGGATGAACAGTTCTGATTAGGTAAAATATTTCTAAATTTTGGTAGGAATAAAGATTGGGAACCTACTTTTCATATTGGTATTGTTTTACTAAATTTAATTAAATAGAGATCACACTTAATGTGCATTATATCTTTTCAGTATTGGTGACATCATGTACTGCAGCATTAGCATTATTATTACGAGGAACAGTGGAGGCATCATTTGCTGGCCTGGCTTTAGCCTATGCTGCACAACTCAGTGGCATTTTCCAGTACACTGTAAGACTTAGCACAGAAACTGAAGCAAGGTTTACATCAGTGCAGAGGATTAACAGTTATTCTAAGGTATTTATATGTTATATCTGACTCATGCCTCAGTGACTTGGAAGATAATGGGAGGGAATGTGTTTAGTTAACCTAAGATAATGAACTGAATTAGTATTAAAGAAATTTGCCTTTTAGTGAAAATAGTTGCAATAGGGTAAGTATAGATATTAAGGATAGTTCCTCTTTGAAAGGAACATAATGATGATGAGGAATTTGGCCAAACTCTGTATTTTCTGAATCAGTACAATACTTGGCTGTACTTTTAATCTAACATTAGGTTGTGAACATAAGATTTGTCTGGTCTGGTCAACTGCAAGGTCTGATTAACTGAAGTTCAGTTCATTTAGTGTTTACTGTATATTGCACAGTGTTATTGATGATGAGATTTGAGCTCCTTAGGTCTGAACAAACCAGACACTTGAGGGTGTAAGTTTAAGGGAGAAATAGAAAAGACTTGAAAGAGCATATTATATCAAATTGAAAACGAATGACTTAAAGGGCAAATGAATATGGAATGCCAAGTTTGATTGTTGTTGCTCATTATTTTATAATGTATAGAAAAGTATGAAATGAAAATATTGATTGTAGGCATCAGATAAACTCATTTATTGATTTATAAGGGATTAGATATCAAGAGTAGATTTCAAATTTCTTTAGGAATTATTGAGAGTGAAGGTGGCAAGGGTAGTAGCAGTTTCAAGTGATCGTGAATTAGTAATTGAGAGAGATTACAATTAAGCACATCAAATATCACAAATCCATACGTTTTGGGACCAAGCAATGTACAGATTTTGGATTTTTTGGATTTTAGAAATACAGGCCATGCATTGAATTCTGAGCTTATCATTAAATTATCTGAATGCTTTTCCTATCCAAGGCAGGCTCTAAACAGTATTTGTTTGTAGTATACATAAATTTACACTGTACAATCTGTTCTTAATATAATACAAGTATATACTACATGAAATTCAGCCACCGTTAGAAACACATGCTCCAAATTGCCATTAATTTTGAATTCACTGAACCACCTCTTGTATGAGGTTCTTGTGTCTTGAAATTCATATTTTTGATATTCTGCCTCTACTTTTTTAGATGAGGTTCTCTGAATCCAGTTTTCTTGATAGTTCTTACTCAAAGAGTGCTTGAGAAGGTTTAGATATTATATATTTGTACTTACTTAGTGAAGGCATGTGTTTAAATGAAAAAAAGATAGTTGTAATCACAAGATTGTACTGGATAAGCAAGAGTAGTGACAACAGTGGATTTTTTGTGAAGATAAAAGAGCATACTGGAAGTGATAGGGTTGTTTTAAATGAGCAGAAATGTTGACAGCAGTAGCAGCTTAGCATTATATGGAGAACGTAGAGTAGGAATATGTAATTTGGCTGGATAAAAGAAGATAGAGGCTGAGTTATAAAATTGCTAGAAAATATGTGACATATAAGGTCACTGCTGGTGCACTGAAGAAAGAGATGGAAGAGTTTGTTTCATGTCATAGGTGTCATGTTGGCTTTCAGAAGGATTTTATACAAGTGAAATATGATACTGGAATAGAGGGCAAACTATGAAAATGTAAATCATTTTGGAATATTTTTCAGATAGAGGGTGTAATATGAGGAGAGTAAACAAATCAAAGAATGTTGAAGTGTAAAGGATGTATGAAATTAGCAAGGAATTGTTCTAAAGCTGTGTAGAAATGGAAGAAGAGGTAAGGAAAAATGACTAAAAATACTTTTTAGTAGAACAGATGGGCATGAATGGATAAATAGTGTAAACATAGAAGGGCATAGTGAAAAATTCTTTACCTAAAAGATAGTTAATTTTGGAAGAAGATAAAGTGGGCTGTGGTTCACAGTTTGTAGAGTGTATCTGGAGCATGTTTGTTTATGAATGACAGTAGGTTACTACATGACAGACAGAAAGTTAGAATGTTTTAAGATGAAATTTTTGTTTGGTGATCACTTTTAATACAGTGGTTTAAGATGTATGCTTTTTTTTATTCAGGTTCTGGTGTCAGAGGCTCCACCCATTATAGAGTCAAGACGTCCAGATGTGATGTGGCCTAAATATGGACGCATCAGTTTTCGCAATGTCCAGATGAAATACCGACCAGAAACACCTCTTGTTTTGAAGGACATCACCTTTGATATTGACTCAATGGAAAACATAGGTTTGTTTTACAGTTTCCATGGGTAATATGCATTTAATTTGATACTTTCTTGTAAGTTAAAATGACCATCATAGTTAAGAACTTATAGGTTATCTTATGAAGTAGCATTCAGCATATATTTTAAGGTAGTGAGAAAGAAATTGTCTATTATGCTGTCCAAACAGTGATAGTTATGATTTCAGAGTGTCAATTTTTTTTTTTTTTTTTTAATGATGCTAGGAATGTTCTTTTTGAATTATGTATGTATATTTGTATGTAACCTACTCTCTCCATTTCTTGCTATTAAACTAAAGAGAAGTCACTTTATCCTTTAAACATTTGCCAACATTGTGCTGTGTTGAATTACAGGATGGCAGTCAACATCCTGTGATACTGTATCTTTTACCATTTATGTTTAAATATTCATCTTACTGTCAGTAACTTATAGAGGACTCTTCCACTGCGAAGCAGCCATGGAAAAACCTGTACCCTCCTCAGCACTCCTTTATTCAACATTATAAATGTGTGGTTGTATGCACAAAAGCCCAGCAGAAAAAATGTAGGTTGTCAGATAACTTAAGTGATCTGGAGAAATACCTATCATTGTATTCATCATTTGATGAGGAAAGTGAAGTAGAGTAACAGAAGAAATGTAAAGCAGTAAGGAGGAGGTAGTCCATTACAGACCCCTCCATGTTCCCTCTTGCATTTATCCTTTTTTGAGTCATGTAGAGGAATTTTCACAAACTTTGCACTCAATTTTCTGTTAATGTAGTCCTGGTATGATGAACTACAGTAACAAGATGGTAAAGAGCTAGAATATTTCGAAACACGTTTTTACCATAAAGTAGCATTAGTACAGAACTGTGTTGTGTATCATATTTTGTGCATGATGTAATGTTTACATGAATTATTATATCCAAGTTATTCACCAATAACACTGTGCCTGCATAAGAAAGAGGAGTTAGAGTGTGATAAAAAACAGGATCTCGTACATGTCAGTTACACCCACTCCTCCTCCTCATTTTTAGTGTGTTTATCATAGTACTTTATATTATATTCATGGTATTCACCACCAACATTTTGCGTTTTATGAAATAAAAGTAGAGTGTGAAACCATGTTTAAGAGAAAGACACAAGACCTCCATTCCTCCCCTGTTATTTCGAACTTTCAGACACACCAGCCACTACACATCCACTTACACAGCACTCCACCAGGACATCATTTTACTGTTGCATACCAGTTTCTTATCTCATAAAGGAAATCTTTTCGCACATTATGGTAGAATTTCTATCCCTGTTCTGAGTTTCTATCTCTGTTCTGTTTGTTTTCCATGAGATTTACATGGAGCTTTGTAAAATGCCCACTTTTATATCTCTCAGGGTTTGGTTTCCTTAGGATTATCATATCAGATAATTTTGATAATTTTTCACAAATGGGTAATTATATGTAATATTTTTTCCTCCCAGGTTATTTTGTATGAATATGACATAAATAGTACACCAGTCTCTCTAATTCCAACATTTTCAGTGATATGCTGGAGCAGGATTATTGATGGGAGAGTGTATATGGTACTTGAGAAACTCTTTTGTTCTAAGATCAAAGATAAAATGAAAAATTGTGAATAGTTTTCTCTTACCTGTGGTTTAAGAATTTAAGTCCCCAAGACAAAGTTTTTTATGTTTTTGTGGGCAAAGCAATGGGTTTCTTGTATGTCATCAGAGGAGAGCTCGGTAATGATTTTTTTTAACTGAACCACAACTACTGCTGTTTGATTCGTTACATTTAATGATTTCTCTTATAAGCTAGGTATTCCAAATAAGTGGGTTGCTGATTCTGTTGTTTTGCTTTGGTGGAAATAGCCCTAATTTTTTCAGAACCTCAGAAATCTGTATCCTGATCAGAGCTCTTTCTGTAACTAGGTGACTTTTTCTCACAATCATATGCCTAAGAATTAGCTTTGATTTATACTTATAGATTTGGTAATGACCTGTTAGATGTCACTGTAATACTAAATCAATGCCATGTTTTTTTTCTGTAAAGAATTTTAAAGACTCATTTTCTTTAAGCCCCTTGACAGTTGACCTGTTCTTTTTCAAGTTCTTTATGACTCGCATACAGAACAAGTGCTGGATGTGAAATTTTGGAAATACAATGTGTTGTTATTTCTGTGTTACAGGTGTTGTTGGGAGAACTGGATCAGGAAAGTCGTCACTTGGAGTAGCATTATTTCGACTAGTAGAGTTGGCTGCTGGGACTATTCGTATCGATAGTATCGATATTTCTACCTTGGGTTTAGAGGATCTCAGGTCAAAACTTTCGATCATCCCTCAGGATCCTGTGCTTTTTATTGGAACTGTCAGGTGTGCTATTTCCGCACTTATTATTAAACATTCCCCTAGACGTTGGGAAAGGACATTTTCTTCAGATGTATGAATGGTGAAATCTGACTTTGTAGGTATAAGCTGGAAATTAAGATGAATTAAGGTGATAAATGAAATACCATTAACTATTTTAGGATAGTGGTTAACTGTAATTCATCTTACAGGTATAACCTAGATCCATTTGATCGTCACTCAGATAAAGAATTATGGTCAGCTTTGGAACAAACTTATATGAAAGATCGCATTTCTAACTTAGAATTAAAGCTCTGTGCACCTGTGGTGGAGAATGGTGAGAACTTCTCCGTTGGGGAACGTCAGCTGATATGTATGGCGAGAGCCCTCTTGAGGAACAGTAAGGTGAGATTCTATTAGTGTTAATGAACTATGTAATTGCAAGGAAAGGTAAGAAGTGCCAAATGGCAAAATTACAGTGTATGGAAACACCTTCTAAAATATGTAAGTGATGCAAACTCTATCAAAGCTATTGCTCTGTTAATATTGCAGAATTCTCCACTTTCATTATGTATGTTAGGTAGAGTGGATATTTGCAAAAGAGATGGCTATTTATTTGTTACTCATGTCACCTTGCTAAGGCAGGAAAAAACACTTGCATTACAAAAGGAAAGTATAGTTTCATTATAGATTAATGATAAGTTAAGAGGATAATAAAGGGCCACATGCTAAGCAGGCTGTGGAATGTTTGAGATTTAGAGAATTGTCTTAAAAAATCTAGACTCAGACTTTTAAAGATTAACTCAAGATACACTTGCATCATTCTCTGTGGATTCCATGAGAGTAACTTAGAATTCATTCATCCTCATTTTCTATTTGATCTAATTTTCCATTATTGAGAACTCAAAAGTTCATGGGATGATGATTGTACATAACATTTTCAGTCACATTAAAAAGCTTTGGAAAGTAAGTGAGTGTCGGTTTCAGACATAGAAACAGATTTATTGACATTTTGTTCCAGGATGTGAGAAGAACACTCTTTAGAATGATATATTCCTTATTTTACCCATTATGTTATGAAAATATCATTTGTGTGTGTATACTGCATAACTTTTTTATTTTCATCATTTCAGATTCTCTTTTTAGATGAAGCAACAGCTGCCATAGACACAGAGACTGACTTCAAAATTCAGCAAACACTGAAGGATGCCTTCAAATCTTGCACCATGATTACTGTTGCACACAGGTAAGATATTTTGCTGTATATATCTTTTAGTATTAGTGCTGCTTGTTGTTCTTTACAAAGAAATTTATGAGAATATAGCTAGAAACAACTGCTGATGCAGAAGTACCTTTTTGTATTTTAGCATGTTCAGACAACTTTCTTTCAATAGAAGAATAGTATCGGTGATGATAAACAAGCACATTGAGGGAAATTTTTGGCCAGTCATGCTTCATGCCAGATGTATGAACCCCCAATCTTTATCCTCCCCTACCATTCCCATCTCTAACAAGCAGTAACCCAGTGTATAACCAGCCCCTAACCATTTAGCTGTTTTTGGCATTGATCCCTGTAAGCTAACATAAGTGCCTATATGTGAGTAATGTAAATTTTTCATCAAATACCCTTTTGCCATTTCAATTATGGGTTGGTTCACTTCTGTCTCATTGGTTATCATTTAATGCTGGGTACTTATCTTGAGTAACTGAAAGTTCTCTTTCTCATCAGTCTTCTGTCAGAGATGGAAGGTGGTGGACATGCCCATCATGCTAGAATGCTTGGAATGAGTGTTAGAGAAATTTCATATCGTTGGAGAATATAAGGATGCTGAAGATGATTAAAACAATGAATCAGATGAGTCTTATAAAAGACCTACAACTTGTATGACACAGGAAGACTGCTTATATGAGGAAAATTCTTGGCCCAACTTGCAAGATCTAACTTTTATGCACCATTATGCAAAGTAAATTTTTTTGTCTCATTTGTTTACTATTTTCTCCAATGATATATGCTATTGTGTCTTGAGGAATATAATGTATATATTTTTATTTTTTTTATTATACTTTGTTGCTGTCTCCCGCGTTTGCGAGGTAGCGCAAGGAAACAGACGAAAGAAATGGCCCAACCCCCCCCCATACACATGTATATACATACGTCCACACACGCAAATATACATACCTACACAGCTTTCCATGGTTTACCCCAGACGCTTCACATGCCCTGCTTCAATCCACAGGACAGCACGTCAACCCCGGTATACCACATCGCTCCAATTCACTCTATTCCTTGCCCTCCTTTCACCCTCCTGCATGTTCAGGCCCCGATCACACAAAATCTTTTTCACTCCATCTTTCCACCTCCAATTTGGTCTCCCTCTTCTCCTTGTTCCCTCCACCTCCGACACATATATCCTCTTGGTCAATCTTTCCTCACTCATCCTCTCCATGTGCCCAAACCACTTCAAAACACCCTCTTCTGCTCTCTCAACCACGCTCTTTTTATTTCCACACATCTCTCTTACCCTTACGTTACTGACTCGATCAAACCACCTCACACCACACATTGTCCTCAAACATCTCATTTCCAGCACATCCATCCTCCTGCGCACAACTCTATCCATAGCCCACGCCTCGCAACCATACAACATTGTTGGAACCACTATTCCTTCAAACATACCCATTTTTGCTTTCCGAGATAATGTTCTCGACTTCCACACATTCTTCAAGGCCCCCAGGATTTTCGCCCCCTCCCCCACCCTATGATCCACTTCCGCTTCCATGGTTCCATCCGCTGCCAGATCCACTCCCAGATATCTAAAACACTTCACTTCCTCCAGTTTTTCTCCATTCAAACTCACCTCCCAATTGACTTGACCCTCAACCCTACTGTACCTAATAACCTTGCTCTTATTCACATTTACTCTTAACTTTCTTCTTCCACACACTTTTCCAAACTCAGTCACCAGCTTCTGCAGTTTCTCACATGAATCAGCCACCAGCGCTGTATCATCAGCGAACAACAACTGACTCACTTCCCAAGCTCTCTCATCCCCAACAGACTTCATACTTGCCCCTCTTTCCAAAACTCTTGCATTTACCTCCCTAACAACCCCATCCATAAACAAATTAAACAACCATGGAGACATCACACACCCCTGCCGCAAACCTACATTCACTGAGAACCAATCACTTTCCTCTCTTCCTACACGTACACATGCCTTACATCCTCGATAAAAACTTTTCACTGCTTCTAACAACTTGCCTCCCACACCATATATTCTTAATACCTTCCACAGAGCATCTCTATCATATGCCTTCTCCAGATCCATAAATGCTACATACAAATACATTTGCTTTTCTAAGTATTTCTCACATACATTCATGACAGCAGGATAGAGCCTAAATTCATTAGTACACAGGCAAAGGGTTAAGAGTCTGTTAGTGTAATGTGCTGCTGGTATAGTACAATGCATGCTAGTTCCAAACTAACTAAGATGGCTTAATTACTAGCTGCTTGAGTAAAGATATCCATAACCTAAAAGAAGGACTTCATTTGATTGTCAGCAGACTGGTGTTTCAGATGGTGCTACTCATACTTTACTGTAAATTGAAGTCTTCTTGTCAGAGAACTGTTTCATGATGAATCTGAGATTAGGCCCATCAAAATGGGGAATGCGAAGACTGTTGTACTTTGTTATATGCCCAGATGCTATTCCTGCCTTAGTAAGATATCACCTGGAACTATCCACTCTCTAGTTGTCATGAATAAATGTACTTTTTACTTGAATATGATAGTTTTGTAAATGACACTGAAACTTAAAAGTAATGTTTGTGGAATTAAGACTAACCTTTGAAATGAACTTCAGCAGGAAAATTAGCTCGTAAGTACAGCTATAGAGGTGATGAATTCAAGATTGGTTCATTTCATTACCTCAAATAATGAATTGTTTAGAAGAGCTTGGAAAGAGTATGATTTTGAGCTAGACCTAACCAAACATTCCTTGAAGAGGTTGGCTAACTATGCCAGCCTTTTAGAGTGACTGATGGCTTGTTGATGTTAGGCTGAGGTGGGGAAATGTGACAGCATGACAATATGGAAACAGCTTTACCAATTACAACAGTGTTTTTTCAGAAGATTGTGTCAAATGGGATATTATTTTACATGAATATGAAGAGATATAGTGTTTGGAAGAGATTATTTGTGAACCACCATACTCTAGCATGAAAATGCATACGAGATAAAAAAAGAAAAAAGAATATGAAGAAATATGGTGTTTGGAAGAGATTATGTGTGAACCACCATAGTCTATAGCATGAAAATGCTTACCAGATATGAATAGACAAATTATATTGATTGCATCAAATAATATAAATTTCATTCCAGGTTGAACACAGTTATGTCATGCACACGGATATTGGTGCTGGATGATGGGAAAGTAGCAGAGTTTGACACACCGAGAGCTCTCCTCGCCAATCCTTCTTCACTTTTTGCTAAGATGGTTGCAAAAGCTGAGGTCTCCTTGACTGAATAAAAAAAAGTGCCTGCTGAGCATTTTGGGCAGCTAACTGGTTTAAAGGTCTCAGTTATAGTAGATTTTCACTTTATTTTTGTAGTCACTCCACAGATTACCAGCTTATGCGGTAATATTTTTACAACAGGTCATTTTATTTTATGTCTTTACAAAGTAAATTATTGAAATTGTTGATAATTTACTTGTGAAATGAATTGTAGAATATTTTTAATGTGGCATTATATAATTTCCTTTCCATTGAGCTGGAAATAATACATTGTATCTCTTTAGAAGATAGTTATATTTGATATTCCAGTTTAAGGAAGTTTTTCATCTAAAGATGAAGAATCTTGATAGTAGATTGGTTGGCCCCAGTTGCTCATAGAGGAACTATCATGGAAGTGTCAGGAGCTTAACTTTTCCATTAGTTTTTTCTTTTTTCTAAAGGACCATCATATATTGTTTGCTGCATGTTCTCACACTCCATACACGCTTTCAGATGTGGCAATATTCTCTGTTTTTACAGTCTTTTTATGCTTACTTTTACACTTTCCAAGTGTATAGTTTCCTAACAGTTACAATCTGTCCCATTTTAATCCTCAAACAGTAGCCATCATCATATGATGACAATTTTTTCTCTTCAGCAGATGAATCATAGCATTAACAGCATATAGAGGTCCAATCTGTTGTTGGGCAATTGAAGGAAAACTTCAGATTTCATTAATACCATTCAAACATGATGGTAAAGGCACATCTATTGGCCTCTCAGATCGTGTTTACGTTGATCTCATAGAACATATGTAGATTGTTGGATGACCTAAGTGATGGGAAGAATGCATGTGGTATTTATCAGTTGGTGATGAAAACAGAAGAATAAGTCAATTTTAAAAGAAGTGACTCAGAGTGATTTTCATGGGGGTCAGGGATAGGAATGTTAGTGTAGGACCCTTCCATTGCCCTCATATACTTGGAGATCATGTTACAACTGAAGTTAATTTTCTGTATATGCAACTTTAGGGAGCTGGAGAATTTTGGTTATAGATGATAATAAAGAGCTAGAATATTTCCAAGCATATTTTGATCATCAAAGATTGTTTATTGAATGGTACATGTTATATCATTTAGTGTGTGAGGTGTAATATTTCTACATAAATCTTTGTTATTCACCACCAGTTTTGTGCCTGTGTAAGAAATAGAACAACAGTGTGATCCAAACAAAAATGACCATGTCCTTCCCTTTTATCTCAAGGTGAATAAGTATAGCCTAGAACTTGTGGGCCACGCCTCCTTTCACTCATTTGTTGTGTTCATAGTGAATATTTCTAAATATATTCACATTTTTCATCATACCTGTTCCTGTGTAAGATATAAGAAACAAAATCTTTTCATTATATTCAATACCCAAGTATTCCTCTAGTATTTTCACTTGAATTACCCTGAAGCCCCAATATTTCTCTACATCTGTCCATCTCTTCTTTGGGCTGCCTGTCCTCTGTTCCCTCTTATGCTGCTATATTACCTTTCCAACCTATTATCTGCCATATGTTCTCCGAGACCACACTATCTAAAGACACCATCTAACTATAATCTGCAAATTATCCTTTTCTGCTGCTTGTATTTTAGAACCCTCCTGGATATATATACTAATCTTTCATGTTCTTACATCAGTATTACCAGAGCCTTCAGTGCACCTCCTGTTTTTCTCCATTGCATGACTTCTTTTGCCTTCAGCTTTCCCACTACCATCCTCACTAAACTTTTCTTCCAAATCTTTAACCACATCTACAAATTCCAGTAATTCTTCACTATGCAGACAAATCTTACACTGACATTTCCACCCTTTCAGAAACTGGCATCTTACTTTTATATGCTTTGTCTTTCTGCACCCTCCTCCTAGATACATCATTGGTATGGCTCACTACTATATCTGACTCTTCCTCTGGATTAGCTAACAACACATTAACACATCTTCACACAACATTTGTGGCAACTTCCATTCTGTTTCTCTGAGGTTGAATGTCCCACTGTTGTTATTAGACCCTACCCAGCATTGATTACAATATGAATGAGAAGTTGCCTTTGGTGAGGTCATGTTATTGTACTTAAGAAGTATTGGAAAAGTTTGGGGGCCATGAAACAAGGAAAGGAATGCAGAGAAAATGTTTTTTTTTCCAGTCATTGATTCTATGGGTATTGAAGGCCAAATGATCTATTATCTG
Source organism: Panulirus ornatus (assembly GCF_036320965.1). Taxonomy (NCBI): domain Eukaryota; kingdom Metazoa; phylum Arthropoda; class Malacostraca; order Decapoda; family Palinuridae; genus Panulirus; species Panulirus ornatus. The sequence goes on along the minus strand of NC_092280.1, from coordinate 25,362,507 downwards.
GTTTCTACATTGAAAGACTAAGAAGGATGCTGATTTTATAGTGAGGGAAAAGAAATTAGTGTGCATAATTAAAGTGCTATAAAAAGTAGATGGAAGTATGAAATTGAATGATAGAATGATGGAGTTGGTAATGATATTGGTTGACTTTAAATGTGTGCAGTAATGGGCAGCAAATAAGACTTTCCAAAGGCTTCATAGATCTCTCTGTTTTCATGACAAGATGGTATGTAAGTGATTGTAATTAAACTTGGCAACAGTAACATATGCATTACATAATTATTAATCAGAATCTACTCTCTGCTTCTATCTCTTAGAGGTTTTGGCCACCTCCTTACACATCTTGTTATGGGCCCATTGATCCAAGAACTTTGATCTAATGATAGCCAACCATGTATGTCACTGGAACTATGGTTTAAGGGTGTAAAAGGTTTACCATTGACGTTAAAGTCAACACAAAATGTGAAACATCTTTAGATGATATTGTATTATATGGTAATTCCACATCATTTTTTGTGTAATATTCCCAAAATTAGTTGAGTACAGGAGAATTTGTCAGTTTAGATAGAGAATTCTGTGTCATTTGGCTATCTAATGATAGCCAACCATCTATGTCACTGGAACTATGGTTTAAGGGTGTAAAAGGTTTACCATTGACGTTAAAGTCAACACAAAATGTGAAACATCTTTAGATGATATTGTATTATATGGTAATTCCACATCATTTTTTGGGTAATATTCCCAAAATTAGTTGAGTACAGGAGAATTTGTCAGTTTAGATAGAGAATTCTGTGTCATTTGGCAAACTTATGAGATCAGCATCATAACTTTCTTGAATTTCAAAGAATCACAAACTAAATGTTGTTTTGTTGATGCATCTTATTTATATAACCTTTTTGTGGCATAGCATCTCTTTTAAGCTTTATGATGTTAAGGAAATGTCCCTGTTTTCTTGATCAGTAGACATCATTGAAATGATAGATTGGTTGATAATGACTCATGCCATAGGTTATTACCATAATTTTCCAAATTAGCTTTTTTTCATATATATTTGCCATTTCCCATGTTAGCAAGGTAGTGTTAAGAACAGAGGAATAAAAAATAGAAATGGGAGGGGAGGATTTCCAGCCCCCCCATTCCCTCCCCTTTCAGTTGCCATCTACAACACACAGGGAATATGTGGGAAGCATTCTTTCTCCCCTGCCCTCAGGGATGATTAAATCGTATGTATATGTGTGTGCGTGGACGTGTATGTATATACATGTGTATGTGGGTGGGTTGGGCCATTCTTTCGTCTGTTTCCTTGCACTACCTCGCTAATGTAGGAGAGAGCGACAAAGTATAGTAAAATAAATAGATAAATAAAAATGTGAAACAAATTGTGATGTGAAAGTAAAATGAAAAAAATCATGAGACTTTTTTACAGCACTTTTTATGAAGATTTTTTTCTTTTTATTTAAGTGTACTTAAAACTGTAATTTAACTTTGTGTTGTAGGTTGTAAAAATTATTTTAACTCAATAAATCCTTTAATATTACAAATTTTATTTACTTTAAGGTTGACAATTTGAGTGATGTTGAATGATGTTATGATGATTTGTGAAAAATGTTCTTCGTTGACTGTTTTTCCCCTAATTCTTACATTTGATAGAGTTAACATAAACTGTTGAAAAAATTATTATAATATTATGTGTTTTTTTATACATATTTCCTGTGAACCATTTTCCTCCTCATATGTTGTTGTCTTTTTCATGGATGAGGTTGGTCTTAAGAACACAGTGAGAAAGTTGTGCAGACCAGCTGAAGTACAGTAGAGTGAAATTTTACTTCTTGAAAAGAATTGGATTAATAGAACATGTAGAACATGAAAAGATAAAGATTGGAAGGATAAATGGAATAAGTATAGGTGACCGGTAATTAGTCTCCTTAGTGACAAGGCTGAAGTTAACCCTTTGAGTGTAATGGTCCAAATCTCTTCTAAGCATCATTCCTCTTGGGTGCAACTGTGAAAAACTTTTCATGCCCGCTTATGGCATAGGGATAGGAAGTAGAAACAGACAGGCACATGAAAAAGTTGCATAGTGAGGGGAATAATAACTTTATGGGAAGACCAAGGAAGCAGTGAATAGGATGCTAAGTGCAAAAGCATTTTGCAAGATCCACCTGATAATGAATTCAGAATTAATGAATAGCTAGTTCCCTGTTGATGTAAACACCAAGTGAAAGCAACAGATTCAGCTCTCTTATAGACTTGAGATAACAACTGAAGTTACTGGTGTCAAGTTAATAAAAGAAACATGAGGAATTTCAAAAGTTGATTAAATGTATAAGAAGAGTTCTTCTTTAGATGAGTACAAAACTCTGTGATGTATTGGTGAGAAGAAAATCAACTTTTATAATTATTCTGGTTCTGTGATGTAGGATTTTCCTAGTAATGCCATAGTTGAGCTAAAGTAGTCAATGTTTTTGCAAGGTATGATCCTTTTATGGGTTTCTTCCATTTCCCCATTTTTTATAATCCCACACTATGATGAGCATTCCTTCAAGTTACCCACACATTGTGTGGCTAGCCATCATCCTAAGCACATTAGATTTGCTTCATTTACATATAAAATTGTAGGCATAATTGATTAATACTGTTTGGCATAATTTCATTGGTTGCCCCTTGATTGAAAATATGGGTAGATATACTTAAAGTCTGTTGTATTCAGTTATAAAGAGTCTTCTAACCCTCCATTTCTAGTCCATTTTTAACCAAACAGCTTTTATGGTTCTGATGTTTTAAAAACGAAATCGGTTTATGTGTGCTTAAATGTGATTTTTTTTAATTAGTGTGAAAATGGGATGATTTCCCTTTAAAAAAAGACTGGCATAAAGGCACTAGGAATGTGTGAAACTTGTGGTATAATAGCAGGGAAGACATGGTGGATGATTGAACAAGAGTATGACTGACATGGTTATTGTTTAAAAAAGAAGATGAAGTAGAGGGTGAGGTAGGGCACTAGCAAATGAAGTAGAAGGTAGGATAGGGCACTAGCAAAAGATATGGTTGCAACAATATACAGGTTAGACTTATTTTACATGGACTAGGACTAGAAGTGTTAATGAAAAAGTAGGTATAAAAGTAGAGAAGTCTGTGAATGAAATTGTAAATTTTAACCTACAAGGAAAAGCTGAAATTGTATTCAGTGAGACTGATAATATGTGGAGGTGCATGATGAGTGCAGTAAGAGTGGCTGTAGCATGGGCATGTGGTGTAGTAAGAATAAGATGGGCAACAACATTGCAATATCATATTAGGAAAATCTTCATTTTTATATGAGGAGTTGGGCTAGTAATTACCCCTTCCTTCGGTACAAGGAGGAAGCTCTGTGGCTTCCATCCCTTGAGGTGATGAACACTACTTGCAGTGGACTCTCCTTTCTGAAGGTGCAGAGGATACGAATAAAAGATATGATTTCCTACGAAAAGTACTTGCTTACAGGGATACCCATGTCCAAAACTTCACTTACGGATGGTCGTGTTTAATTTTTTTTTTTTTTTTGTACAACCCAGGTACATCTCGTGGGTGACAGGTTTAACTACTTCAGATTGCGTTGAAAACAATATATATATATATATATATATATATATATATATATATATATATATATATATATATATATATATGTGCTGGAAATGAGATGTTTGAGGACAATGTGTGGTGTGAGGTGGTTTGATCGAGTAAGTAACGTAAGGGTAAGAGAGATGTGTGGAAATAAAAAGAGCGTGGTTGAGAGAGCAGAAGAGGGTGTTTTAAAATGGTTTGGGCACATGGAGAGAATGAGTGAGGAAAGATTGACCAAGAGGATATATGTGTCGGAGGTGGAGGGAACGAGGAGAAGAGGGAGACCAAATTGGAGGTGGAAAGATGGAGTGAAAAAGATTTTGTGTGATCGGGGCCTGAACATGCAGGAGGGTGAAAGGAGGGCAAGGAATAGAGTGAATTGGAGCGATGTGGTATACAGGGGTTGACGTGCTGTCAGTGGATTGAATCAAGGCATGTGAAGCGTCCGGGGTAAACCATGGAAAGCTGTGTAGGTATGTATATTTGTGTGTGTGGACGTGTGTATGTACATGTGTATGGGGGGGGTTGGGGAATTTCTTTCGTCTGTTTCCTTGCGCTACCTCGCAAACGCGGGAGACAGCGACAAAGTATAAAAAAAAAAAAAAAAAAAAAAAAAAATATATATATATATTTGTATGAATTTATGATTTCCCCGGTTAGAGAAACAAGTCATTAAACGATGGCTTTCTCTTCCCCCACACTCAGATTTTCTTAGTGAATTTTCCTTTGGTTTTCGACCAATTGTGGCCAGTGACGCCCATTAGAGAAATCGGCTTAAGCCACTTGACTATGGCAGTCAGCTGAGCGACGAATGTAAGTTTGATTAATTAGGAATATCAGTTTTTGAAAGTGTTCAAAGACGCAAGTGTGTACTTGTTAAATGATTTTTTTGGGGGGATGGTGTTGAGCCTTTTAACTGCCAAGTAATGAAGGCCATCAACGTCAGGTTATAGCCTCAAGCCGAAAAATAATTAACACCATCAGGTGTTAAAGATAATTAGAAGTAAATACTCTTTGTATATGACCCATGTGCCTACGGCCTTGACAGGAAACAAAAGACATGGTCAGTAATCATAGAAAAGCTGGTCGGTGACTTAATAGGCGTGCCCTTGTTGTTCAGCGTTTGGAAACCAATCACTCATGAAAGTCTCAGTTGTGCTGTGGATATTCATACAGTAATACAGATAGGAAAAAAAAACTTAATATTATAATGATTTATTTTCTTAAGGAAAGATAAGGGGAAAGTCAGATATACTATAATGTTAACAATCGCTTTTCTGCTACCTTAATTCCGGGTTGGTGCCTCAAGCAAGCGTTATTAATATTACAATACTCGTCATTACGTTTTTCACATAATAGTTATCATCCAATTTATGTGAAGTTACATAATTTTTACAATATCAACGTCTGAAACAGAATTTATCACTGGAGAGAGAGGAACAAGGTTAAGGGTTACGTCCCAGTGTCTTACACCGAGTGTCGGCACGTCCTTAAGATGGTGAGGTAATAACATATATATTTAATATGTCTTGAGATAATATTTTTTTTTTTCGAGCAGGAACCAATCATATGAAGTACAATACAAGACTTTTCATTTTGATATAAGAGAGATAATGAGCGTTCTTTATTAAAGCGCTCCACAATCATGTTCAGTACTTAACCTGTGGCTCCTGTTTCTTTTATGAATTGTTTTTGATTAATTGTAAAATATTGATACATATTACTGTCTTATATGAAATTTAGATAACATGAGTAATAGAACTATGGAGTGACATTTAAAGTCATGAATTGTTTCTATGGTGTAGTTGTAACAGGAAACTTTTGGAATTGTTGTGATTCCCGTAACACTGATTTTGAAATCAGGTGAGATTTGATAAGCAATTTAATTACATGGTGATATTAGGATTAATACAATGGTGAAAGTAAGAAAATTTCTTATTTTGCCGGCTTATGTCTTGGAGACTGGTGGCTCAAACGGTGTTGTGCCGACATTTTCCCGTTGCTTCTTGGATGCTTAAGTTGTTAAGAGTTCCAATTTATTGCTTCCAGTTTACTTATGAAATGAGACGAAATGATAGTGCATTCCTTACACTTCAGGTGATTTATTTAGTGGTAGATATGAGAAATGATAAGGCTGTTCCCATAGAGTGGGCAGGGGCTTCAACTAAAGGGAAATTGTGGGGCATAAACGAAATAATGCCAAGTTTAACCAAACGAAACCTAACCTGTCCTAATCCAGCGAATTTACTGTGGTTTGGGTAGGTTTAATTTTGTAGAGTTTCTCTTTTTTTGATTTTTCTTAATTGTCGATTTTGATGTAAAGCTTCCTCTCCAGCTTTGAGCGCCCTGCCCACTTTGTATAAAGAACTTTTTGTGGCTGCACTTAACATGCACCATCTCCCGACTCAAACTGTAAATATGATAGGTTCATTTAATTCCTTAGAATAATCGATGGTGTCAATGATTTGTAATTTTGATTTTCTTTTATTGACATCAAAAATTTAGGTGAGTCTTAATTGCTATTTATTGACATAGGATTGGTAGTGAGGTTGATTTCATGTTTTATTACACTAGTTTCCATACATTTCAAGATAGAGATTGGTAAGGATCTTCAGTGACTTCCAATGGACTCCATGAAATCAAAATTGAGAATTTTGCTAATCATAATTGATATTTGTGTAGCTCAACATATATATATATATATATATATATATTTTTTTTTTTTTTTTTTTATACTTTGTCGCTGTCTCCCGCGTTTGCGAGGTAGCGCAAGGAAACAGACGAAAGAAATGGCCCAACCCCCCCCCCCCCCATACACATGTACATACACACGTCCACACACGCAAATATACATACCTACACAGCTTTCCATGGTTTACCCCAGACGCTTCACATGCCTTGCTTCAATCCACTGACAGCACGTCAACCCCTGTATACCACATGACTCCAATTCACTCTATTTCTTGCCCTCCTTTCACCCTCCTGCATGTTCAGGCCCCGATCACACAAAATCTTTTTCACTCCATCTTTCCACCTCCAATTTGGTCTCCCTCTTCTCCTCGTTCCCTCCACCTCCGACACATATATCCTCTTGGTCAATCTCTCCTCACTCATTCTCTCCATGTGCCCAAACCATTTCAAAACACCCTCTTCTGCTCTCTCAACCACGCTCTTTTTATTTCCACACCTCTCTCTTACCCTTACGTTACTTACTCGATCAAACCACCTCACACCACACATTGTCCTCAAACATCTCATTTCCAGCACATCCATCCTCCTGCGCACATCTCTATCCATAGCCCACGCCTCGCAACCATACAACATTGTTGGAACCACTATTCCCTCAAACATACCCATTTTTGCTTTCCGAGATAATGTTCTCGACTTCCACACATTTTTCAAGGCTCCCAAAATTTTCGCCCCCTCCCCCACCCTATGATCCACTTCCGCTTCCATGGTTCCATCCGCTGACAGATCCACTCCCAGATATCTAAAACACTTCACTTCCTCCAGTTTTTCTCCATTCAAACTCACCTCCCAATTGACTTGACCCTCACCCCTACTGTACCTAATAACCTTGCTCTTATTCACATTTACTCTCAACTTTCTTCTTCCACACACTTTACCAAACTCAGTCACCAGCTTCTGCAGTTTCTCACATGAATCAGCCACCAGCGCTGTATCATCAGCGAACAACAACTGACTCACTTCCCAAGCTCTCTCATCCCCAACAGACTTCATACTTGCCCCTCTTTCCAGGACTCTTGCATTTACCTCCCTAACAACCCCATCCATAAACAAATTAAACAACCATGGAGACATCACACACCCCTGCCGCAAACCTACATTCACTGAGAACCAATCACTTTCCTCTCTTCCTACACGTACACATGCCTTACATCCTCGATAAAAACTTTTCACTGCTTCTAACAACTTGCCTCCCACACCATATATTCTTAATACCTTCCACAGAGCATCTCTATCAACTCTATCATATGCCTTCTCCAGATCCATAAATGCTACATACAAATCCATTTGCTTTTCTAAGTATTTCTCACATACATTCTTCAAAGCAAACACCTGATCCACACATCCTCTACCACTTCTGAAACCGCACTGCTCTTCCCCAATCTGATGCTCTGTACATGCCTTCACCCTCTCAATCAATACCCTCCCATATAATTTACCAGGAATACTCAACAAACTTATACCTCTGTAATTTGAGCACTCACTCTTATCCCCTTTGCCTTTGTACAATGGCACTATGCACGCATTCCGCCAATCCTCAGGCACCTCACCATGAGTCATACATACATTAAATAACCTTACCAACCAGTCAACAATACAGTCACCCCCTTTCTTAATAAATTCCACTGCAATGCCATCCAAACCTGCTGCCTTGCCGGCTTTCATCTTCCGCAAAGCTTTTACTACCTCTTCTCTGTTTACCAAATCATTTTCCCTAACCCTCTCACTTTGCACACCACCTCGACCAAAACACCCTATATCTGCCACTCTGTCATCAGACACATTCAACAAACCTTCAAAATACTCATTCCATCTCCTTCTCACATCACCGCTACTTGTTATCACCTCCCCATTTACGCCCTTCACTGAAGTTCCCATTTGCTCCCTTGTCTTACGCACCCTATTTACCTCCTTCCAGAACATCTTTTTATTCTCCCTAAAATTTACTGATAGTCTCTCACCCCAACTCTCATTTGCCCTTTTTTTCACCTCTTGCACCTTTCTCTTGACCTCCTGTCTCTTTCTTTTATACTTCTCCCACTCAAATGCATTTTTTCCCTGCAAAAATCGTCCAAATGCCTCTCTCTTCTCTTTCACTAATACTCTTACTTCTTCATCCCACCACTCACTACCCTTTCTAAACAGCCCACCTCCCACTCTTCTCATGCCACAAGCATCTTTTGCGCAATCCATCACTGATTCCCTAAATACATCCCATTCATCCCCCACTCCCCTTACTTCCATTGTTCTCACCTTTTTCCATTCTGTACACAGTCTCTCCTGGTACTTCCCCACACAGGTCTCCTTCCCAAGCTCACTTACTCTCACCACCTTCTTCACCCCAACATTCACTCCTCTTTTCTGAAAACCCATACTAATCTTCACCTTAGCCTCCACAAGATAATGATCAGACATCCCTCCAGTTGCACCTCTCAGCACATTAACATCCAAAAGTCTCTCTTTCGCACGCCTGTCAATTAACACGTAATCCAATAACGCTCTCTGGCCATCTCTCCTACTTACATAAGTATACTTATGTATATCTCGCTTTTTAAACCAGGTATTCCCAATCATCAGTCCTTTTTCAGCACATAAATCTACAAGCTCTTCACCATTTCCATTTACAACACTGAACACCCCATGCATACCAATTATATATATATATATATATATATAATATATATATATATATATATATATATATATATATATATATGAATTCATGCAAGGAAATTAGGCATAAGACTGCTTGACCTGCCACAAAATCAACCTCATCAAATATACAGTTCTTTATCCTGTTCTTTGAACCTTTCTTCAGTTTTATTCAGTATCTATTTCCACTAATCTAACTACTCTTTTCTTCTTATGTGTGTGTAATTTTCTTCATATTCAAATGCCCATACTATGTCTGTAATCAATCAATCTTTTTGCAAAATACTTCTTTCATAATTATTTACCTCCTGCTTCTCTTGATACTGTACAGCTTAATTCTTAGAAAATTAATTCTTAGAAAATTACCCAGCTCATGATATGACCTTACAAAACACTTTTCCACTTAGTAACTACATGAGAATCACAGCACTCTCGAAGAGGGAAAATGAGGGAATCAATTGTGTAAAACAAGAAAAAAATACTGTATGCAGAATGTTTCTGGATTCTTGTTTTTAGATTCTTTTAGTTTGAGGTTTTGCATAATTGGGTTCTTCACATGATGGGAGTTAATGCAAGGGATATAGATGGAGTGTATTTGAATATAAAAAGCATAATCATTTCTACCTGAATATTTTTTCAGGGATTCTGAGAAAGATCAGCAGTAGCATACAGTAGTAAGAAAAGGAACTCAATTGGATTTATTCTTTGCCTGTTGGTGGATAGATGTTCTGACCATCATCAGAATGACTGTGAAACAGAGAAGTTCTCGCAAGCATCCTGGAACTGGTAAACAGCCTTCTGTGTCACCTGATCAGAGCAAGTAAGTCCTGCACATGATAAAAATTTACATACAGTACTTTAATGTCTGTTTTAACACAAAAAATTCATGTTCTGGTCATTAATTGATACATGATTGTTGTTATTAATATTGTTTATGATAATTTTTATATTATACTTGACTGCTGTTTCCTACGTTAGCAAGTTAGCTTTAGGAAACTGATGAAGAAAGACCCATTCATTTGTTTAGACACATTTACATATATATATATATATATATATATATATATATATATATATATATATATATATATATATATATATATATACACCCTCCCTGGGGTTAGGGGAGAAAGAATACTTCCCACGTATTCCCTGTGTGTCGTAGAAGGCGACTAAAAGGGAAGGGAGCGGGGGGCTGGAAATCCTCCCCTCTTTTTTTTTTTTTTTTTTTTTTTCCAAAAGAAGGAACAGAGAAGGGGGCCAGGTGAGGATATTCCCTCAAAGGCCCAGTCCTCTGTTCTTAACGCTACCTCGCTAATGCGGGAAATGGCGAATAGTATGAAAGAAAAGATATATATATATGCATACAAATACATATACATATATACACATGTACATATTCAGACTTGCTTGCCTTCATCCATTCCTGTTGCATCCTGCCCCACACAAAACAGCATCGCCACCCCTTATGTCAGCAAGGTAGCCCCAGGAAACAAATAAAGTCCATATTAGTATTGTTATTATTATCATTTTTTTCAAGGATGGGTGAGTTTGAGGTCAAAGGTCCTGGGAGCATTGGGGAATGTTTAGAAAGATTGATTGATTTGTGACGGTTTCCCTGGGAAATTTATTGAGCACTCCATGCTCATCCCATGAGCGGTAGTGCAAAAGGATTACAGAGGTCACAAAGGGATTTTGGTGCATTGCACATGACATTTAATGGGTAGATGTGAGTGAATGAAGCCATTCTTTATCTGTTCTTGTCATGTTTATGAGATCAAAAATATAAATGAAATCTCTAATTTTTCTTTTTCAATACTTTTTCAGTTCTGAAAGAGAATGCTCTCATGTTGGGCCTCGGATTGATTGGCGGCGAATCATAACACGTCTTATTATGATGGTTGGAATAATGGTAGCTGTTTACCTTAGTAAATCAGATAAAATGGTTCGTGTAGATTGATTACTGCTACTTCTTATTTTGTGGGTGGAAGATAAATATATCTTTGCTTAAAATGCCATGATACAATCCCTCAGACAGGCTAGTTACCAACCAGCACTTTACTTTCCAGTCATCAATATGATATCTCAGTGTATAATTGAATTTCGCCCTTGAATTTTCTTAGTTTTATTAATCGTATTTGCATGCACTTTTAGTCTTTCTTTTTTCACATCTGCTCTTTCCATTTACTCTTCCTGTATCTGCAGGCTTCTTCTTCTCAGCAGTATGTGTTTCTATTTGCAAACTATGATTTTGCCATTTTTCTCATTTCTGATGTAATATACCAGTTGAAAGTGTGTAGACTGTTGACTGGAGGTTACGATATTGCAGACCTGATGAAAATTTGATTTGACTTTATGAGAGAAAAAATATATAAGATGTGGATACAGTTGGATGTCTCAAATATGGCAGTTGCTGAAGTCTGGAATTTGTAATATTGTGGGTATTCATATTGCCAAAGGACTTTATGAAATCAAGTGAATCATAACTTACCTATAGTTTTATTTTCTCAAAATGTAAGTGTACATAGATTTTGAACATTATTACAGTTGTAGTTATTTACTGTACTTTACAAATATTCTTCCTTGTTTTTAACACCAAAATATACAGTATGCACCAAGGAGTGACAGGTGATTACATAGATGAAGTGCTGGGGATGGCATCTGGCCCATTTGAGGTTGAGGGTGAGTATAGGTGTCACCTCACTATAGTGAGGTTGTACCTCAGGGAGAAGTAAGAAGCCGATCTTGCATTTCATCCAGTGTAGGAACTGGTGTGATTATGCTTGGAGGATCATCAAAAGCTTTGGAAAATGTATCAGTGATTGTACTGTGTGTATACACTGCTCTCATGACTTCTAAAACAGTACATGCTATTTCATTTGCTTCATGTAATTAGCTACGTTTAGCGAGTCCAAACATAGAAATCAGTGGATTATGGCAATATGCATTTGTTTGTTTGGGACCAAAAAAGTAAAGTGGTGAATTTTGTAAGCAAGAGCTCACTTTCAGTGAACACTACTTCTCTCACAAGGGCTTGATGAAGGGAAATGCCTAAGTTTTGAACATTAGACTGCATTTGTTAGTGTGTGAGTCCTTCATAGTTCATGCTTACCTTTTCTGTTTCTATTTTTCTTTTTCTTGTCACTATTTCCTGCATTAAGTAAATTTAGTGAATAGGCATTGCCTCACTTTTTCATACACACCTCATACTGTAAACAAGTGGCAGCTGCTGCTTTTGTGATACCCTTGCCAGAATGGAGAAATTTCCTACTCATTTTGTGGGTGTTGCTGTTGGGGTTTTCTCCCTTGGATGTATGGTTAAGATTAGTAACTTCAATCTTCACATATAGATTAAACTATTGTTACCTTATTTTGAATTTGGAAAGTAATCATATGGTACATTATTTTTATTAAGGCAACCACCAGTCAGGGAGTTAGTACCATTTGGATATTAGGAGGGTTACTGACAGCGGCACAGTGATGTAGCAGTGTATTGATTTTCAACATCCCAAGCTGGTGCAGGTTGCTGTCTTTTTCCTTATCAACAAGTTATTAGAACTCATTCCCCAAACACTCTTTGTATTGAATAACTTTTGACACCATGTATCTAACATGACTCATCTAAATCAGAAATTTCCTCATTAAGCATAAGAAAAGATAGTTATGTAATGTATGCGTTGGCAGGGAAAAGCAGTTTTATTCATCGCACAAGATGTGTAGTGAGCATTTTGTGTTAGCCCTACCTTTGTAGTGAAATCTCATCATAGGTACTCTCTCTCTCTCCATTGTATGGAAAATGGGGAGGGCATAATTGTAGAACAAGATATTCACAGAATGACAGCTGATAACTTGACAATGGTAGGGATACTAATTGTCAGATCAATATGAAGAATCTTAACTGCTAAGGTCACACTTTAAGTATGTTCCTTAAGTATAGTATTGTAGATAGCAGGAGCATAATTCAACAGTTCCTTATAATCCCAGCCTTTGACCAATAAAAGTACGTATAGATACTGTAAGTGAGGTTCCATGTAAAAACAGAGAATTAGATGAACAGCAGTCTTCCAATTTTGACATCATTTATAAGAATAGGTCAGGTGTGAGGTGATGGCCACGTAACATTTCTGCTAATGAAAAATGTATTACAGGTCCCATTTGCTACTCAAAAAGAAGAGATCAGAAAGCGTTTTGTCGATGTTAGTTGCTCAAAGGATTATGCTGAAGAACTGAGGCATTTCCAAGGTAGGTTATATACTCATCACAGTACCCTATATATATATTGAATGCTTAAATATTATGTAATAATGTATAGAAAAGGTATATTTGTGTAGTATATTATTATCATTATCTGCTGCATCAAGGTGGCAGATCACATGAGAGTAGGGTAAGGTGGGCTCTTTTGGGATGGGAAGGTCATTTATATGATTATTAATAACTGTCCTGGTATTAATGTCTGTGAAAGGGTTTTGGTGTTATGTTTACGCTGGCCCCTTGTCAAGGTTGGTGGATGACTAAGTAATGAGGAAAGAAATGAGAGTATTGTGATACCAAGTTCAGAAAAAGAGAAAATAATCGGGATTTCCAAGTCCTCCTCCTTTTCTTAAGGTGAGAAAGGATTGCCCTTGATGTGCCAGCCATTCAGCCACCTCCAGCTTACTCAGCACTCCACCTTGGCAGCACAAAGGTAGTTACAGTATGTTTTTGTGTATTTTCTACTTTTGCATGCCAATCTGTCAGTTTATATAGGGTGAAAATTTGAATATGAGGTAGTCTATAGAAATTAACTGTACATGAGGGTTAACTGCTGTTAAAGTTATTTATAGCAGCAGTGGAGTTGTCAGAAACAGAAAGATTGCCAAAAGTTTAAACTTGAGGTTAAAATCAACATGATCATCTCAAGTGTTTTATTTATATGTATGGTGAGTAGTGGACTAGGCTTATGTGTGGTTACACCACAAATGGAGAGTCATCCTTGGCAAGGCTGTATCACTTTGAATACATTTTCATTAATGGACTTCTCTCTCTAAGGAGTCCATAAGTTCATTGCCATTAGAAAAAGTGCAGCCTTGGAGCTGTAGGAGATGTAGGAAAAGGTGTCCTGGAGTATCTCTAAAGATCCTTTTAAGAAAAGGGACCTGGAATAATAGCAAATGAATGAACAGATGAATAAAAGGCTTTTTCCTAACACATAATAATAGGATTTTTGGTGCTTACTATTTTTGTAGGAAAAATTTTTGGACCAGAAATGTTCTTTATAGTGTAGTAATATTATTTAGGTTTGTGTGAAGCCGAGTTCACCATAAGGTACATAATTACACTTGAAAGTCATTCTCAGGAATGTATCTGCACCATTTGGAAAGGACTTCCTCGATTAGCTTGATAGTTATGCATTTGGTCAGTGTTCCTATTCATATCTGTTGAGGAGATGGGAAAGAGTAGCTGAGTAGTTAGAAAGGCATGGAAAAAACAGTATCATTCTCAGTAACCCCACAACTAGCAGGTTGTACATACATAGCATCCTCATAGAAAATTAGGAGATTGTTGGATGACTTGAGTGATGAGGAGGAATACATATGATGTGTATTGATAGGATAGGAAAGTAGAGAAGCACAACAAGGGAAATGTGAAAAATGGTTGATTTGATGGTGATTTTAGTGGTATTACGTAAGGAGGAAGATAGGCACAGGAGACCACCCCACTACCATCAGCTTAGTCTTTCTTCATGTCCTCATGTGGAAGTAAACACATAAGAGCTGTGCCTCATTTTCTCTTTATGTTATCATCGGGATGAAGGAGAACTTTGGTAGACCTAGAATATTACCAAAAAAGAAGAAAAAAAAAACTGCTTCCAGTATTCTCTCTACATGTGCTAGCCATTTTCCCTCATCACATTCATCTTAGTCTTTGTAGTGTAATATTTTTAAGTATATTCATGTTGTTCAATACTGTTGTGCTTGTGTATGAAATAAGAGTTGATTATGACATCAAGATGAATGGAAAGAGAAAACATCCCCATATCCTTCCCTCTCATCATATTAGTTTTCCATGGCCGTTTATCATGTAACAGAGGAAGTTGTTTAATCTTATATGAATTGATACAGTTGCAAAATGGACTTTGCAGCCTTTCATGATGTTTAAGATTTAAAAGTGGGAAAATTCTTGGAAAGTCCATTGTTCAGCAAAATTCTCATGAAATTCAGCCAATATCTGCCTGCTAGTAAAGAGAGTGTATATGAGCCTTGGAAAAGTATTTAAGAAAAAAGAAAGAAAATTAATTACTAATGAAATTAACCATCATTCCTCCATCTTGTTGCTTGGATGGTTGCTTAAGGAAACAGTTAGATGCACAGTATTTAAAATCATCCATCTGGTTACCGCTTCATTGTAGTAGCACTACATCACCATTTTTATATTGCTTGAATATTTTTTTAATTCTCAGTATTAAATTATTTTCTCATCTATTCTTTATTTTTTTATTTGTTCTTTGAGCCCAGTGCATTAATCTGCAAGTCTTATTTTTCTGGAGTGTCTTATTTTTCGTACTATAACATTTCCAGTTTCCTAATCGTTTTATCTGTCATTACCTCTATGAGGCTATTTTTTAATGATGGCTGTGATTTTTTATTATACCATGTCATTGAACTGTACTGTTTACATATATAGAGTAACCTAGGTAGCTTGATACATATTTGCCTCTTTCCAGCTAAAACTAAATGATCACATAGTTTACTGATATTTTCTTAAGCATGCTCTGTGATATAAAGATTTCCACTACTTCTGTTTCTTCGCTACACTGTGCACTCATGGGGCATTTCAAGAGCTCATCCTTTTTCATTGCTAGATATATACTGGTACAACCATACTATTTTTCTTCTCAAACATTTCCTTATCTTGACCTTACCATCTCATTTAACCTCTGTTTCAACAGTAACTGTGTTAACTATTGCAGTTATACAGTTTTATGGTCAGGTACTTATTCTATTCATGTTACTTTTTCCATTGTCAGGGAATTAATTTGAAAACAATTTGATATCATCATGCCACTTTTCATTAGCTTGTTAGTTGGTTCTTTCTAGGAATGTCATGAGATTTGACTTTCTCACATTGCTTTTCTCAAATGTAATTTGTTTAAATTAGTCTGTATGAAATTACTAGTTTAAAAGAAATTTTATGGTACTTTCAGGCTGTACTCCAAAAAAATGTGGGCGTGTAGTTTTTGACACATTGGTAACACCATCTGAAGTAGCAGCTCTTCTGAACATTGCTGAGCGTGGGCTGGCAGTGGGTGGTTCAGCAGGTGGTGCATCCATTCTTGACTTGCATTCTGGTGCTCTCTCACATGGCAATAGTTTTGTTAATATCTTTAAGTTAGAAGAAGCAAAGCACATTTTTACAACTCAGGATTTTAATATATATAGGTATGTTTACAAGTGTTGTTTTCTTTATGAATTATGAGTTTTCTGAATGATATCCTAAAGCCCCCATAACTGTTCATGTATGTCTATATATACAAAAGAATTTTACATCTACTTTCTTAATTGATCTCAACAAAATAGCAAAATTAGTTAATGCAACAGCATATGTATAACCATGTATTTATTCATAATGGTTCATGTATGTATCCAGATATATTACCTCTTGTTCTTTTGAATCCATATTATTTTCATGTGTGTTCAAATGAAAACAAAGAAATTTGAATAGCATCAGACCCCTAGGTCAGCTTGAGGCTGTCTATGATTGTGGAATTGATCAGATTTTAGGAACTAATGTGGTAAGAGCAGCAAAATACACCAATGAGTTTATCTTTAAACTGCATCATGCATTGTTTGTTGGTACACCATCAAGTACGACATACATCATCTGAAAAATATATCCATGCCACTGTATCCAATTGCATGCAGAGTGTAACTTTGATAAACTGTCACATGTCCAACTAGGCTTCCTTGTATGACCCATGTAGCATCTACTTCCAGATACAGATGGCGCATGAGGGAAGTCTGGTGCAAAGAAAAGAGTGTTTTTGAAGCATATGCTGTATACTCTTTTTATGTCAGTCCTTTTTTTTTATTGCTTGGATATCGTAATTGTGACACATCATTTGTCAGTACTCTTACTTCCTGTGGTGACACAGGTGGTGTGTAAGAAAAGCCTAGCACAAAGAAAAGTGCTGGCAAAGTGTAAGCCTTAAGGTAATTCTTTGATATATTTTTTTACTCCCTGAATGTCAGTTCTTTTTTATTGTGTGGGTATCCTAACTCCAGCATACTTCATTTGTTGGTACATGATCAGCTGTGAGTAGATCATAAGCAGATAGGAAACAGTACAGCATCAAAAAGGACCTTCCCACACCAGGAGTCCACCTTACCTTTTACTCCTGTTACATAAAGAGATGTGTAGGAAGTATTTTTTTCTCCTCTGTCCACAGGAATGATACATTTGTACCTTTTTTATATCTGTTCACTCTTACCCTCATTAGTGAAGTAGCATTAGGAAAAGACAATTGAGTTTTCAAGAAAGAATCCTCTCTTAGCTCCCCTTTATGTTTCTTGTTTTGGGAAATCATACAAGTAGAAAGGATTTCCAGTCTCCCACTCTTGTCCCTCTTTGTCATCCTATTCGAGATTCAAGAGGGACTGTTTCCGTCTCCCCTATCCCTTAGGATGCTCCAGTTAAAATGGCCATTGTAAAGTTGGCTAAAAGTATTTATCAAAATAACCTCATCCTTTCCCTGCCTGTTTACTCCTTGCCAAAGATGCTATAATGATTGTAGTCTGCATGATGTTGACATCTTGATTGTTTTTTTCAGTCATGTGAAGAATAAGATTCATCATGCCATTGCAGATCACTTTGGTATTAACAGAAATGGATTATATCTCACGCACCCCACCTTTTTCTCACGAATCACTCCTGCACCTGCACAGACTGTCCATGATGAATACTGGCATCCTCACATTGACAAGGTAATGTGAAATGCATATCCTGAGAAGCTTAATATTTTTAAAAGTTCTGTTATCCAGAACATTACTTACTACCTTGTGCAGTATTATGGTTTAAGGTAATAGTTGTGTGACATACAGTTTGATGATTACTTTTCTTTGCTTGTGATTCTTTTGTGTGTTGTCTATTTGCATAACATGTTTTGTAATTTGTATTTACATTGACTGTGTAAGCTTCCTTGGTGAAGTATGTGCAAGATATTGAGACTCACAGGTAAAGAAGGGAATTGCTTTGTAATATTTCAAAAAGAAACCAATTTCTCTATCTGTATTTTATGTCATATACAACTTTTCATTCGTGTTGTAAGAAAATTGTGTTTTTAGTGAATTACCCTAGCAGTGCCATAAACCAGGATCCTTTGATTCTAGAGGCATCAGAGATATTGTTCATTCTCGAGCATGAAAATCTGACGAGCTGAAGCAGGTTTTTCTCTTGTGGTTTAATGATGACATGTTTGATGTGAACACTTCTCTGAAATTATGTGGCCTTCGTTTAAGGCACACATGGTGTTGATTTAGTAAGAAATTATTTGTTAATTTGTAACAACTGTTATGCTTGAGTGTGAAAAATATCAGATTGACTGTGGATCATGCCAAGTCTTCTCCACATTTGAGGCTTTTTCAGCTAATTTCTTCATTTAGATGCCCATTTTGGAAACCAGTTTATTTTGTAGTTTTTCCTTCTTACACTTGCAGTTTTTTCTCTTCAGCTGCTACTTACTTTTTATAGATACAGTACATAGACATTTTTTCTTTGTCCATGCCACCATGTCAGTGCTTCTTGTGGCTTACATGTACACAAGTAGATAGCTTAACTTTTTTAACTACAACACTTTTTCTTCGCAGTTGATTTGCTTGAGTAATACTTCTGCCTTACAGTTTGAAATTTGCAAAGGTAATCATTAATACTCTTTGATTTGATCAGTTAATCATTAGTACTGTGGAGTACAAATGGAATATTAACATTATATTATTTTGTATTTTTGCAGGAAACATATGAATCATTCCATTACACATCCCTTCTGTACTTAACCGATTATGGGTACAATTTTGATGGTGGCAGATTTATCTTTGTTGATAAAGATGCCAACAAAACAGTGGAACCTCGATCAGGTAAGATTTGAATTCATTTGCACATAGGCACTCTGTCGTGTATGTAGTATTTTAAGACCCAAATTAGATGTAACACAAAGCCCTGGTATAACTGGAAAAGAGGAAAAGGCATGCCTTTTATAATCAATATCATCATTACTGCTGCAGGCTTAAAGACTTATGTCATACCCTGTGAAACTCTTAAAGTAACTTCAAGAAAGAAATCTCAGTATGATGACCAAAAGATATCTATACCAGTATTGTAAAACTTAACTTGTTACATTTAGGAAAATTTCTTTTGATCATGATGCAGGCTAAGGAATATGTTTTTCTTATATGTGAGATGAACTAAAGCAGATTTTGATTTCCATGAAAATGAAATATGATATTCTCAATCAGGAAATGTACTTCTTGTTAGTGGATCCAATTAAAAATGATGTATTTCTTGAAAACTTCACATAAAGTATAGTGTGATTAGTAATCTGTCACTTTGCTCAATTTCCAGGAAGGGTGTCTGCTTTTACGTCTGGATCTGAGAATTTGCACTTTGTTGAAAGAGTCACAAAAGGCACAAGGTATGCCATCACTGTGTCATTCACCTGTGATCCAAGACATGCCATTGATGACCCAAAATTACGCATGTAATCACATATTGTTGTACCTCATGAAAATTTTATTTTTATACATCACAGTGTTTGTAGTATCCTTACAATATTGCAGAATTTAGTACATAATAACCATGAACGAAATTCAGAGGTACCTATAGTTTTTATATATTTTTTAAAGATAAAGTAAAAATTCAAGCGTATGAAGTTTGTTTTAGCAATAAAATAGTCATCATTACTTCAGTAATTTTTTTCTACATTTTAGTATATGATTTGTTAGTCATTACAGTTCAAATACTTTTTTCCTACCATAATAACATGCACCATTTCATATGATAAATTTTAGAATGATTAATGTATTGGTATCAAATGAAAGCAAGTTAATCAAATCTGCTCCCACTATCGTTAAAGTACATTAACTATTTTAATTTTTTTTTACTTGATTTAGCATTAACTTTGGTGATTTTTCTGTTTACTCCTTCTGCAGTATTTTTTCTTCATGCTATGTATTGTGTTATGTTTCAAAATTGTTTGAACTGTCTATTGGTCATATAAACTAATTTCTTTTATTTTTTTGTAACACTGCTGGGTTTACATATCCTTTACACCTCAAATACATTGTATCACTGATGCTGTTATCCATATTCAAAGGAAGACGATACACAGGCAAGCTTCCTTGAATGATTCAGCCATTATACATCACATATTCAAAGTCTAGCTTAGAACACTTGCAGAAGTCACAAAATTCTTCAACTTAGTATGGATGTCACATAAGTGAGGCTGTTGCTCTATGAGTCAGAAAGGGAAAAATTTATTGGTATTAAAAGAAAAAGAATTAGTAGGAACTTGGATAATTGACATACAAGGAGAAAGATAAAAGTTGAGGGATCACGAGATATGGAAATGGGGGGGGGGGGGAAAAAAGTTTGAGTAAGGAGTTAGAAGATGTGTTAATTAGTGTGTAGTGCTACATTGTGAAAGTGACCAAAGAAAAAGAGCCATCAATAAAAGGAAGTAAGTCCTTAGAAGGCACTTCTTTAGACAGTCTAATGCTTCTCCCATAAAAGTATTTTTATGTTTCTGAGAGACCGGGTAATCTGTTTTGCATATGGTAATTGTTCAGTCATCCGTTCCTCCCCTCTGATCATATCTTCTAAAGATCTTTTCTTTCTTTCTTTCAAACTATTCGCCATTTCCCGCATTAGCGAGGTAGCGTTAAGAACAGAGGACTGGGCCTTTGAGGGAATACCCTCACCTGGCCCAATTCTCTGTTCCTTCTTTTTGAAAAAAAAAAAAAAAAAAAAAAAATATATCTTCTAAAGATATATTTATTTTTGTTTACCGGTTTTTGATTACATTCTATTCTAATCCTCTGTATTATACTGCTCAAAGATATGAATCTTAGCTAGGACTAAGCTACAGGATAAAGGGTTAACAGTATTTCATATTCTGGATCTCTTACTTCTGACATCCTACTGTGAAAACTTATTGGGAAAAGTAGACCTTGTTCAGTTAAATCATTCAACATAATTATTGTGACAGACTGAACTACATACCTTGACCAGTCTTCACTTTTGTAATTTGCATTTATGATTTAATGTATATGATTCAATCAATCTATGTTGCACTCTGGAACTTTTAAGTTAGTACATTTGATTGAATACACATTTTATATACTACAAATTTATCTGTCACTATGGAGTATTAAAACTTTGCCAATCATTCCAGTGAAGAATACAAAAATCTGTAATGCATTCTATGAACAACCGCATTTAAACTGCTTAGATTACAGATAATTATGTAACTAAATTGCCTAAGTTATACCTCAAGTGGATTACGTTTTCTATGTCTAGTGGTAACATAAACTACAGTATTAGCTCGAATTCAATTATCTTTTTTTAAAAGTGAATATTCAAGAAGCATTTTGTCGAAACTGAGTATTTAGATGTTTGAAACATTTTGTCACTCGTAAGTGTCGGTAATTGAACATAGTCTCGTGATCTTCATCAGTTGAGATGATACTTATTGTATTAAGTGCTGGATAATATTTGAAGATCATTGGATCCCCTGATTGTGTTTCTCAAGGACTTTTTCCATAGATTAAATATATAAAAACACATGTTATCAACGCAAGACTACAATATAAAGGCTTTTAGAAGGCGCAGTCTTTAAACTGGTAATGAACGTATGGCGTAAAACACCAGAAAATTGAATATTATATGAATTATCCAAATTTAAAGGTAATTCGGAAAGCAGTGCATTGTGACACTCAAGTCATTATGTACTACACCTATTATGTGTAGTAACTCTTCATGTGATAGCTTATCCCCAGACAACTGTTGCTGGGTAAGGCATCTCCCTTTTGTCTGATCAAACATATATTTATTGTATACTCTGTGTCATACCATTGGGCTCATTTGCTCTCATTGTGACTTTTAAGTACAGAGATACAGGGAATGCTTAAAAATAAAGATCAACCCAGCTGTTCATCTTCCCATAGAGGTTTGGTGGATAAATGGGTAGGATATATACACGGTAATGCTAAATTCACTTAAAAATTTGTGAAACGTCTCAACCATTAAAGTAATGGAACTAGAATTTAAAAGTTATCTACATATATCTTCCGATGATTTAAGTACATGAAATCTATAGTCTTTTCCAGTCGTCTTTCATATGGTTTCGGTGGCAAATGGAACATGACAGATATTTAGAATATAAAAAGGCAGACCTTTCCCCCCACGTATTTATTACGACTAATGTATTTTTATGTGAGTAAAACCTTTCATGTATATATTTAATCGTGCGCATCAAAGTGGTACACATGAAAGGCCGGTACTCGGGTTAACGTGTGTAGTTCAGTGAAATATTCCGATTTTATTATAATCTTATATGTATATATATATATATATATATATATATATATATATATATATATATATATATATATATATATATCGTCATTGAAACTAGAATATAAGGTATGTCGGCCTATTACAAGGAGACGCACACAGAGCGAAGATAATCCACTTTACATTAAGAATGTCCAAAACCCAAGCATATGAACTCCTTATGTTTACCAAGTTCTTTTTAAACTTGAGATGTTACCGGACATCCACAAATCCCTGGTCTTAAGCAGTGAATAACTCGTACGATTTTTGTAACCTCTCGACATAACCTGATTCTGAGGATGGTACGTACGCCGACCTGCAAAGTACTGCGGGTTATTATTATTATTATTATTATTATTATTATTATTATTATTATTATTAGTAGTATCATTTGGTGTGGGAGGACTTCCAACACTTGCGCACGTCTGGTTCAAGCTGTTTATGATATATTAATAGTGTAGCTGTGTCACGCTTCGCATATAATTATTTTTTGTGTGTGTGTTTCATCTTCCCCAATCATGTCTAGGGCGGGAGGATCGGAGGGGAATATTGAACCATCCGCTTATGTTAATTGCACCTGAAACGAAGTGTGGCGGATTGTTAACAGGTGGTTAACAGATTTTGCGTTAAGATAAATGCTCGTAAGGTTTTTTTTTTTTTTTTTAAGAGCCTGCTTTACAAGCCAATTTACTTAACGATTTCGGAGCTGTGTCTGGCATTAATGTGTGGATGAGAGTTTGTTCCTACTATGCCATTGGATATTATCTTCTCTCTTAATTCGCGTGTGTGAAGCGGAGAAAGAATTATTCCCTTACCCTCAGCGTCCACTTCCGTGTCCGTCGTACTTACGTGCGTCCACTTCTTGGTTACGTTACGCGTCTGATGCATATTGATGAGCACTTGAGCGTCCCACCTGCCAAAAGCAGGTCGCCCTGACCTACATTTCACGCCTCAGAGGCGAACTTCGTAACGGGTGATTACCTGTGTCTATATATTCTGACCTTAACGAGTGTCGTAAGTGTAGGTTAAGATTTGTTACTTTACGTTTGGAGTTTATGAACCTTTGACATGTAATAATATTTAGTGACGCTATATTAATATCTCATAACTTTGTTCTTTTGAAGTTATGTTTCCCCTTCGTTATTTTGTGACATATATTAACAAATTGTTTCAGAAGAATTTGCTGAACAAAATTATTTGTTAAAAACTATATGCAAAATTCATTTGAAAGTATATTTGTTGATAAGTCACAGAAAATGTGGTGGATATATTGGATAAGTTTTTATGCCCCAGAGCAAAAACTTATGATTTACGTAAAAAGTACGTAAAAATCTTTCAAAGTTTGCTGTTTATTCTTGTTGAAGTCTATCAACTATTGAAGGCCATTCCTAGCTCTTAAAAAGCCTGAATTACTTTTTATTTCAGTTTGGGTCAAATATAATATTTAGGACGGCAGACGTCAGCTGACGGCTGACAGAAGACGTGAGTGTTTGTGGGTTAAAATTTGCATGTGTCGTGTGAATAAGAGCAATCCTGGGGACCGCAGTGATTTACAGTGCACTTGATAATCAGTAGAAACAACAGGTTTGAAGTTTGCGATAAGTGGCCGACGGTGGAGGGAGATTGGTCGTATATCAGATGATAATTTGAGGACTGGGCAAGTCCTAACTTGATTGGAGTATTCTCAAATCATCATCGACGAATTTTGTAAGTTTATATCCAGGTAAATACCGGATATGAAGCTGTCTGTGAACCACCGGACAAGGGTCTTTCGAGTGGGCTGGGTCGCCGGAGTTTGGGAAGGCTTGTCAAGACAATAAAAATTGATGCATCAGTAACTCGACCACCTGTTGACTCCAGGGGAGAGAGAGTTAGTATATCCAGTGGGTTAATGGTGGTCGAAAATTGGTTTATAAATTGTTCAGTGGCGCGAGTGATATTATTGAAACTTTATAACATTACATTGAACAACTGTAGGACGATTCACAGTAACAATGTTTTATGGTAAGATATTGTAAAGGTGTCATTTGTAAAAGTGACTATATTATTTCAGATGAACATAACTTTCTTATGGTTAAATTACTGTGGGCAGGTAATTTAGTGAGATGTTCAAGGCAACAGACACAGAGACATTTATGGAGACCTTGACTGAAGCTTTCAGCATAAAGTTCAGCGAGGACCATCATCCTCCAGGCAGTATGGTTCCATCACTGGCTACTGCTACCAGTGGTAGAGGTAAGGTCCTACCTTCTTGGTTAGTTAATTAACGTAAAAACATGAGCATACTCCAGCTAGGTAAGGCATTTTGAGTTCCCATAATGTGCTAGGTGAGAATTTCTTTTTTATTTCTTTTTATTTTCAGGCATGAACTTTAGATTTTTTTTTTTTTTGGATATTCAGTTCTGTATTTTGGATATTTAGTTCTGTATTATTTTCATCATTTACCGTATCAATATTATACTGTTTTGGACTATTTCTTTGGATTTTCCATAGAACAGCATTATTTGATCATTATTTGCCATCATTCTACTGTTTTAAAGGTAGGTTTCCCATAAATGCCATGTCTTAAACCTGTTTAGTCTCGTTACTGTGAGGTGCTCGTTAAGGGAGTTTGGGCTTGTTTAGATTGTCATTTTTTTTTTGTTATATTTGCATATAATCTGACCCAAGTTTCTGTAACGTCTAAAGCTCTACCTCGTATTTTCTTAACGGGTGTTTATCTTATCATTCTTATGTGCTGTTATCTGAGGAATATGTAAAGGTCGTAAAGATTTGTTAGTCATTTAGCAAGAAATAAGCTTTTAAAGTAAGCTTTGTCATACATAAACACTTCAATCTACACATTATCCCAGTAGTTCATCTTTCTCTTTGGGTACAAGTAGGAATATATGTTATAAGGTGAACGATCTTTATAGGCGGAATTACTCTGCTTTCGTTGTGCCAGTATATGTAGCCAAAGAGACCCACTGGAAAAGCCCTCACGGAATATAACCTTGGAGTAGAATTTTCTGGTATTTGGTTTGCATGTTCGATACCGCTTACGTGAGAGTGGCTTTGGGTAAAGCATATAAAACGTGTATTAAAGGTGCAAAAATGCTTAGAAAGATATAATTTGCGCTGTAATTTAGTGTTTGAGTATTTATGATGAAAGGAAAGGCAAAAGGTGGTGGCTGTGTATGAGTATTGAGACTGGAATGGTTTGAGTTGAGGAAAGTGTTGATAAACAGCCTCGTTAGTTTAGCCTGTATCCTGTCTTTTGTTATTGCTAGTGCAATATTCCACTTCTTTCCTTCTACAATATATGAATATTGGGTAATTTTCTCTCTGTTCAACAAGGGTATTAATCGACTGATAAACAAGGACCCCTGTGTTAAGTGATATATAGTTCGAGGGTTGTAAGGTTTAGTGGAGAAAAATCTTGCGTGGTTGTAAAACCTTGTTTTTAATGAAAAAAAAGTAACATAAGTACCTTGTGATCTTTAACTAGTTCTGTAGGTTGAATCGCTTGATAATTTGGTTAGTTTATAAAATTGGCTGGTCCACATTTTCTGACCTTGCCCCTGTTTACTCGTTAAAAAGTAGGCGCAATGGGGCACACTCAGCTGTGCACTGAATAACACAAATTTCGCTGATGCCTTCAGCGCCGCCACCTCTCGTCGTGATCCAGACTGAACGGCAGTCAGGCGAGGCGACGCTCTCCCTGCAGAAGGCCTGCTTGGTAGGCATATTGTTCGCGTACCCAACACTTCCGACAAGAGAGAGAGAGAGAGAGAGAGAGAGAGAGAGAGAGAGAGAGAGAGAGAGAGAGAGAGAGAGAGAGAGACTTGAGTGTAACTTTTGTCGCTGCATACAAATTTGATGTAACTTCTGTACACATCCTCGGTTGTGGCGTGGAACTGGAAGGTTGTGGAGGTATCCTGACGTTACGTCTGTCTTCACTTGTAAGTTTTACATTTTGATGGCAACAGATTTTAGTTGGGTGAATATATATATAAACAAGGAATGCGTGAGAATTTTTCTTTTGATATACAGTTCGCGTTAATGACTGCGTTTGTGAAGGATATTATGGTTTGTGAGGCAAAAAGATGAAAAAAGATTTAATGTTACTTTTGAAGATTACTGTGAAACATAGTACCATTATTTGTTGTCGTATTAGTGGTGGTAGTAATGATTCTTATATAGTATTAGTGTCAGTAGTATTAGCAGTAGTGTTAGGAATGATTTTTATGATGAAATTATCATAAAATGAAAATGATAGAAAAAAGGATCATGATAATTTGGTTTTTAAAAAGTTGAAGGATGACATATGTTCTTAAATTACCGTCAGTGTAATGTACTCAAGCTTGTCCGTGCTATAACAAAGGCTTTGTCACATAAGATTAAGACCAATGCTTGACGTTAAGTTATAACTTAACTGCAACAGTTCACAGTTGTGAAGTTGCATATTCAGGTTTTGCTTCTCAAGCAGCGCTCTGTGTTGCATGTCTGAAACGTTCAAAGAGTATTTTTCCTGACCAAATGGAGGTAAATGCTTCGCGTAGGGGAAAAAAAGGGTATGAAAATATATTTGTACAGCGCCGTTCTGTATAGGTTACTTAAATCATTGATCTGATTACGTAGTTATGTAGGCTAATATTGTAATTGCCTTGCTACTTGTACAGGACGACGAGGTATAGTACCTACATACATACATACCTTGGGTTCCCATCTTTTTTGAGCAGATAGATGCCTAACTCACACTTGTGAGCAAAAGTCCCGGCTAACTTGATTATCAAGTTTCCGAAACAAAATTATGTAAATTCTCTTTCATTTTGTGTTCTGCCATCTCGCTTTTTGATGGTAACTTTGCATCAGTTGTTGCTTAAGAAAGTTTTGATCCGTTTAATGTGATACACCGGTTAAATTTGTGACTCATGTTGAGAGGGTAAGTTCGAGTGGTGTGTGTGCCATGGGAGGCGTACGTCATAATGACACTTTAGGGTCTGGTCAAAGGCCGTCCGTGGTCAAGGGTCGCACCGTCGCACTCAAGAGTCGCACCGTCGCACTCTAGGGTCGCACCGTCGCACTCACGGGTCGTACCGTTACGTACATAAGGGTCGCAACGTTTTACATTCAGTAGTCCATGGGATATAGTGGTTTCTTAGAAAATGCTATATGGTGTATATGATAGAAATTTGAAATATGGAGAGCAAGGAACTTAGACAATATGAACAGAGGAAATTAACGAAATGAAAGTGTTAAAATGCAGCCTAGCACACTTGTCTAAAGCAGCCGTCTCATAATCACCACACACTAGTAAAAAAGAAAAAGAGAACAATAACAAGGCAACGGGAGCATTGATAATGATAATAGTGAGAGTGATGATGATAATTTCAGTGGAGACAATAGGAACAGATTGTAAGAAATAGAGAAAAAACAACAACAATAAGAGATGAGAATGTTATGTCATTGTGCTATAAACAGGATAATCTCTTGAGGAGCGGGTAAGGTGTGTTACGATGATACGTGTTGATGTACGATAAGTCGTAAGCGCGCGTTGGGAATGTTGATTGTTTTTTTATTTTAATACCGGAAAAGAACAGTTACGGCTGCAGCAAGAGATGATCATGCGATAGCATGGCTTCCTCTGGAAGGGGGATTGGAAACAGGAGAGTTGGATATCGCCTAACGTACACTTCCCAATATATATCAACTTCGAAACTTTTGGCCATTATATATATATATATATATATATATATATATATATATATATATATATATATATATATATATATATATATATATATATAGAGAGAGAGAGAGAGAGAGAGAGAGAGAGAGATGTATGGGCTCTGTAATACCAGCAGATGTTTAACAAAGAATTTTTCTGTTGGTAGTTTATATTAACTTCACGGCCTTAATGACCCAGGCAATTGATAAGTCCCAAATAACCAACCAGTCTTCGAAGATGTGTCCATTATTTTTTTTTTCTTGACTTTTTTTTTGTCGAGTTTCTGAGTAAAAAGTTGTTGTGGGAAGGTCAATAGTGTAACAGGTTTTCCTTGCACGGGATCAATTCGTTCACTGGAAGCGGGCGGTGCTTGTCACCTGCCATCCATCGTCTTGCAAGCCCACGTAATGGGATTGAGGAGGTCGGACACAAATACGACCCCCAGGAAATGCGCATTCCAGGAGAGCATAAGAAGTGACAGTGAAAAACCGCGCGAAGGAAATGAACAGTCTCGGGGAGGATGGAGCCAATAACGTGAACAAAGTGAGAGGGAGCGGAACACGACGGGTTTTTTTTTTTTCCTTTTTTCTTTTTAGACAATTTAGGGGTTGAGATGGCGACTGACGCCCAAGGAAGAGGTTGGTGTAAGAATCAAATAGAGAGGGAGGTCGGGGATGTGTGAAAATGGAAAAGGAGAGAGAGAGAGAGAGAGAGAGAGAGAGAGAGAGAGAGAGAGAGAGAGAGAGAGAGAGAGAGAGAGAGGATGTTTGAATTGCCGTAGGATGAGAAAATGTGTGTGTGTGCAAGGCCTGGGAGGGGTAATGGGACATTTGATTAAATAAGACGCGAGGAATATATGTTACGGAAATGTTAGCGTGGGTAGAGGGCACAGTGATTGTGATCAACACCCAGAGATGTATCACACTTATGTGTGTGTGTGTGTGTGTGTGTGTGTGTGTGTGAGGGAGAGGGAGGGAGGCAAGGAGAGAGGCATGGGGGTGTTGCATCACGGGCGGCTGTTGGTTTGGCCAAACCACACAACACACCAACACCCCCACAGAAACGAGGAGAAAAAAAAAATATCACGTCATACTTAAAGGAGAAATACTGGTGCGGTGGTGGTGGTGGTGGACCCCACCGGGAGAACACGTACACCACCACTGGTGATACTGAACTGAACCGTTTGGATGCAGTGGTACGACCACTGCCCCTGTGCATGATGGGACGACCTTTTGAGCATGACGGTACGGCAACTGGATGATGGTGAGACCCTTATAAGGCACGACTTTGCGACTCCTGTGCATGACGGTACGACCCTTAAACATTACGATGCGACGCTTGAGCACGACGCTATGGTTCTGTATTAGCACGACGGTGCGACTCTTGGGGCCCTAACCTGTCCACGACCGTTTGAGCGTGAACGATACGACGCTGAAGCACGACTTTACGACCCTTGAGCATGATGGTGGTTGACCTATGACCTGACCCCTCAGGGGGTCACAACCGACATTCTTAAGGAGCTGAGTAAACATTAACGGACGTGGTGCAGATACGTATGAGAAGAAGCAACGAGAGGAAGTTGAACACATGCGGAGGAAGGAGTAAATCTCCGTGGCAGAAACAGATCGGATAATATTTTGGCCACACGTCAGGGGAACGGACAAGCACGGCGGAGAAATACAAAATAGTGGCGAGCAAAACAGAAAGAAAATGTGTACAAAGCGATTCTTTCTTTGATATTTGTTTAAACCTCATATTTTCCGGTAGTGTAATAAGGACGCTCCGAGAGAGTTGAAGAAGGGGATTAGGTGCAGTGAAGGCACCTCAGGGAAAGGGAAGGCCTGTGAGTAGAAAATGTGGGAAAGGACGTGAGGAGGCGGAGGTGGAGGGAGAGGAAGGACAAGTGAGGCGGTAGGTGGGTAAGGGACGAACACTACTGACGGAGAAGCGGTGGTACGAAGGTACGGGGGCGAGGTTTGTGTGTGACTGACGAAGAATAGGGGGGGGGGGGGGGGATTGGTCTCGGCTCCGGTTGTGACCTGACGGTGTGCATAATGTAGAAGGTTATGGCTTCTGGCGGTATCGTATAGTGGTACAAACGTTGTCGTCTGGTATGATAGACAACTTTCCTCACTCATCTGGTATGATCGGAAGCCCTTTAGAGTCATCTGGTATGGTCAGAAACCCTCCACAGTCATCTGGTATGGTTGGAACCCCATTAGAGTCACCTGGTATGGTCAGAAACCCTCCACAGTCATTTGGTATGGTCGGAAACCCTTTACAGTCATCTGGTATGGTCAGAAACCCTCCACAGTCATCTGGTATGGTCGGAAACCCTTTACAGTCATCTGGTATGGTCAGAAACCCTCCACAGTCATCTGGTATGGCAGAAAACCCTCCACAGTCATCTGGTATGGTCAGAAACCCTCCACAGTCATCTGGTATGGTAGGGAACCCTCCACAGTCATCTGGTATGGACAGAAACCCTCCACAGTCATCTGGTATAGTCGGAAGCCCTCCACTTTCATTTGGTACGGTCGGAAACCCTCCACACTCATATGGTATGGTTGGAAGTCCTCGACTCTGCTATCTGGTGTGGTCGGAAACCCTCAGCAGGCATCTGCTATGGTCGGCTGCAAGGTTCGCGATAAAAAGCTGTGAAAAGCCCAAACCATCGGTTTTTTCCGTTTCTCAAATAAAGCCGGCAAAAAACGGGAAAACTTTTTTAAGTTATTAGAATCCATATATATATATATATATATATATATATATATATATATATATATATATATATATATATATATATATATATATATATATATATATATATATATATATATATATATATATATATATATATATATATATATATATATATATGATAACTTGTTTATTCTGCGCATGAAATAACTGCAGGAATCATATATCCACCGATTTGAGGCCCCCTAAGTTGTAGTATTAAGAGATTTTCGAAAGATTAATTGATTCAAAAATCGCGCCAGTTGTGCGAGCGGTATTGGCAGCAGTGCGCGGCGGCCGTGGCTGAAAACATTGCGGCCAGACGTCGGGGTAAGTCGCCTCTCTCCGTCGACATTATGAGTTTTACATTGCATACGGAATACCTTGCGGTAGATGTTCCAGTGAAGCTTCGAGGATCTGAAATGTGGCTAATGTTGAAAAACAATTCAGAAGTGTTTAGACGTTTGGGGAGAGTGGCGAGTGCTGGTTTGTTATGGTAACCGATGCACGGCGTTTGGCGTAGTTACGACATAGCACGGTGTTCAACTTAAGAGGCACAGAGGCGTCTCAGCTCGTGACGGTGTTAAAGGTTTGATGACCATTATGGCAAGGATCTTGACGAAACATTACTTGACCCTAAGTTGCCCATGGTTTAGAAGGCAGAGTGTGATTTGCTTAAGCAGCGAAAATCACAACGACCCAAAGATTATCATGGCCTAGGCTATGATGAGGTTTTCCCATGAGAAAATTTGCTTTATGAGATGCATATAAATAGAATTTAGTCTGGAATTTAGCTGTATTTCTGATTTACAGGAAAATTGCTTACAGTTACTCAGGAAGAAGCAGCAGAAAAAAGGGATCACAGACAACCATTTTCACCTCAATTTGCCGTGTTTCATGGATTTCGAAGCAGAGATGTTGACTTATAAAAAAAAAAAACCGGTGTTTCGTCTTCAGATACAAGCTGTGTACAAATATAAATCAGGGGTTGGCTGATATTGGAGATCAGGACATCCAAAAATATCACTCTCCACTTCATAATCAAAATAACAACAGCTAAATAGCCATTAGGTCGTAGCGCTTTCCACATTCCACAAAATCACAACAGATTTAGGGTACCACCAGGGTCATTCTCGTCTCCCACAACCTACTGAGCTTTTCCGAGCTCAGCATCAACTGAAGGAGTTTCTCTTCTTTAGTATATGTTTGATCTAACTCGAGGAATAGGTTGGGCCGGTGAAACAAAACCTAAACTTGCAAAAATACAGGAGTCGCTTTGATTGTCTTTACGCCATCCATGAGTCCGGTGGGATTGAAAAATAGGTACCACATAAATGAGCTTAAATTATATACTTTTGATTGTAGTTGGAGTTTATATGGATATATATTATTGCTAAGTTACCGAAGACTTAGCTGTTTGTTTTTTTCATTATTATATGTCCCACAATTGATTTAGCAAATCAGTCCTTTTTATCTTTGTGTTGTTATGGATGTATCTGCTAACCGAACCGACATCAGTCATATATTTTTTTTTGTTGAATTCCTGTGTTATAAGGCTCGGTACATTTTTTTTTTTTCGAATTAAACATATCGTACTCACTTTTAGTCTTACGTATTTAAACGCTCTAAGTCTGTCTTTATTTCGTCCAATGGATAGATCAAGATCATTGTGGATTGTGTAGTGGTATTAAGATACTGCAAGCATTATCTTTAGAACAAATAGTGTATTAAAAAGCGGACTTTTTATGCAGCAGTTACGGATTAATCCAAAACTCTATTATTACTAGGGAAAAACACCGTTATTTAGTCTTTTTTTTTTTTTGTAAATCCATGGGGGGAAAAATTGGCTAGACCAATTGGTGCTAAACCGGGTCAGAATATGGTTTGGTGGGGAACCCTCCACATCGTCATATAGTTTAATGGGAAACCCTCCACGTTGTCATATAGTATGGTGGGAAACCCTCCACATCGTCATATAGTTTAATGGGAAACCCTCCACGTTGTCATATAGTATGGTGGGAAACTCCCCTACATTGTCATATGATATGGTGGAAAACACCCTACATTGTCATGATATGATGGGAGACCCCCTGCATTGTCATATAGTATGGTGGGAAACCCCTACATTGTCATATAGTATGGTGGGAACCCCCCTACATTGTCATATAGTATGGTGGGAAACCCCTTACATTGTCATATAGTAAGGTGGGAAACCCCCTACATTGTCATAATATGATGGAAAACCCCCTACATTGTCATATAGTATGGTGGGAAACCCCCACACTCATATAGTGTGGTGGGAAACCCTCCACATTGTCATACAGTATGGTGGAAAGCCCTCCACGTTGTCATATTGTATGATAGAAAACCCTCCACATTGTCATAAAGTATGGTGGGAAACCCCCATATTGTCATATAGTATGGTGGGAAACCCCCTACATTGTCATAGAGTATGGTGGGAAATCGCAGTCATATAGTATGGTAGGAAATCCCCACACTCATGTAGTGTGTTGGGAAACCCCTTCATTGTCATAGTATGATGGGAAACCCCCACACTGTCAGTATAGTGGGAAACCCCCACACTGTCACTTTGTATGGTGGGAAGCCCCCACACTGTCATATAGTGTGGCGGGAAACCCTTATCGCATAGACCTTTCATGACTTCCACGAGAGATGAATATGATTCGTCAAGGGCCATTCCTTACCCCCATGCCTCATGAATGACGGACACGGATGACGAAGGACGCGGCAGACGACTTGAATGACACCCAAACGTGGATGACAGACGACAACAGGGATGACGGATGGCAGAGGACAGCACGTCTGGCATCCGAGGACACAAAACACGGACGCACGACTTTGCCAGCGACTACCAACCGGCCCTCGTCCTTGTGTTTGTGTTCCTGACTGCACTCTTAAGAGACACGGTTCGCAGAAGATGTAACCTTCCCTACTCCACGCCTGGGGTATGATTAGCCCTGCGTTCGCTGTGCTGTGCGCTCGGATCATGCATCAGAGTCATCCAGGTCATGTAGCCAGGAAAAGCGTTCCCCTCGCTGGATGGCTAATGCTGAGGCGCCGAACTAGAAAGCTGGCTGCCCTCCGTTTCTCCTCCTCCCTCAGCGTTCCCCTCGCTGGATGGTTAATGCTGAGGCGCCGAACTAGAAAGCTGGCTGCCCTCCGTTTCTCCTCCTCCCTCAGCGTTCCCCTCGCTGGATGGTTAATGCTGAGGCGCCGAACTAGAAAGCTGGCTGCCCTCCGTTTCTCCTCCTCCCTGGTCCTTAGCTGATTTGATTACTTCAAACGCACCTGAAGATAAGTTATCGGCTTTACCACCAGCAGGCGTGCCGCCAGGGTAACAGCACCACAACACCTTAACGACAGGGATGCCACCCAAGCACCACAGTAGCAGTGAAACGTCATTGAATAGAGGCCCCTATAACCCTCTTCCTCTCCTTCTCTTTTCCCCCTATTGCATTCTCATCCTCGCCGCCACTCGTTGGAGCCCCTCCAGCTAACTTCCTCCCAATTTCTTCGGCTTCCAGGACCTTTCTCCCTCCAGTCAACAAGCGAGATATTTACGTGGCTTTTACCTCCGGACGCCTTTGACCCGAGGCCGGCAGTCGCATGTGTGTTGCACCTGCCTGAAGCTTAGCTTATGATGTTATCCGTGGAACGCAGGCTGGAACTGTGTACCATATGGGGATGTCATTGTACGGGAGGGGGATGTCTAGGGTACGTGGGTGTCAGTGTACGGGAGGGGGGAAGTCAGTGTACGGTACGAGGATGTCAGTGTACGGGAGGAGGATGTCCACGGTACGGAGGTGTCAGTGTACGGGAGGGGGATGCCAGTGTGTGGTACGGGGATGTCAGTGTACACTATGGGGATGTCAATCAGCGTAACCTTTGAGAATGTAAGTCATAGTTACGGGAGAGTCCGGTACGTGACGAGCCGGCTGTGTTGTGGGAACCATATCCTCTTTGTTACCTTAGAACACAACGGTACGGTCCTTGGGTACGATGGGCCTGACCTCTGACCTGACCCGTATAAGGTCATATTGTATATGGTGAGAAATTAGATGCGTGAAAGAATGCGTGGTACCCATTATCACTTCCTCTCTCTGTTGTGGTCGTGTGTGTGTGTGTGTGTGTGTGAATGTGTGTGGGGCAAGTAGTTTGGATGTCGTGAGTGGTCCAGGCTGTAGTTGGCCCCAGTGTAGAGTCCGTCCCATCCTCAAGAGAGAGAGAGAGAGAGAGAGAGAGAGAGAGAGAGAGAGAGAGAGAGAGAAACTCACACACTCAGACACGCCCTCTCATGTCTTGTGGTATCACACGCGGAGGCGACACGAACGCGAACCCCTGAATTTCTCCATAAATCCTCACTCGAGTTTTGCAGGTGTCGCCACGACGCGTCCCTCAGTCTTCTCACGGAGCTGCTGAAAGATTAACTTCTTGCCTCCTCCTCCTCCTCCTCCTCCTCCTCCTCCTCCTCCTCCTCCTCCCTCCTTCCTCGACCCCCCCACTCCTGCCTGCTTGCCTGGTAACTGACCTTTTAATTAAAGACTGGCATTTCTCTAGCATTAAGAACACATAAGTGTCTTCCTCCTCCAGCGTCTCTCATCACAAATTCAACCTTTAACTTTTGCATTTGGTGACCTTTTTTTTTTTTTTCTTTTTTAAGGGAACCAGAAGGCTGACGTGTGATACTGTTCCCCGACTTTATTTATTTATTTTTTCTTTTAAGTTCATTAAACGCCATGTGCTTTATCATCGTTTTTTTTTTCTATGTAGATATTAAGGATTTAGTCCACTAATATTCTCTTCCGACAGCCAACCTCGTTGTAGGCCATCAGGTCCTCTGTCACATAAACTCCAGTGTAAATTGTTGCCAGATGTTTGGAGTCTTGGTGCCGCGTCAAGTTTCATATACTTGAAGTCTTGATGCCACGTCAAGTTTCATATACTTGGTCTTGATACCACTTCAAGTTTCGGATATTTGAAGTTTTGATGCCACGTAAAGTTTGGGATGTTTGAAATCTTGATGCCACGTCAAGTTTCGGATATTTGAAATCTTGATGCCACGTCAAGTTTCGGATATTTGAAGTCTTGATGCCATGTCAAGTTTCAGATATTTGAAGTCTTGATGCCACTTCAAGTTTCCTATACTTGAAGTCATGATGCCATGTCAAGTTTCGGATATTTGAAGTCTTGATGCCACGTCAAGTTTCAGATATTTTAAGTCTTGACGCCACTTCAAGTTTCATATACTTGAAGTCTTGATGCCATGTCAAGTTTCAGACATATGAAGTCTTGATGCCACGTCAAGTTTCAGATATTTGAAGTCTCGATACCACTTCAAGTTTCATATACTCGAAGTCTTGATACCTCATTAAGTTTCGCATATTTGAAGTCTTGATGCCACGTCAAGTTTCAGATATTTGAAGTGAATGCCACATCAAGTTTCAGATATTTGTGGTCTTGATACTACGTCGTTTCAGATATTTGAAGTGAATGCCACATCAAGTTTCAGATATTTGTGGTCTTGATACTACGTCGTTTCAGATTTTTGATGTCTGGATGCCACGTCAAGTTTCAGATATTTGAAGTATTGATGCCACGTCAAGTTTCAGATATTTGAAGTAGTGATGCCAAGTCAAGTTTCGGATATTTGAAGTCTTGATGCCACGTCACGTTTCGGATACTCGAAGTCTTGATGCCATGTCAAGTTTCGCATACTCGAAGTCTTGATGCCATGTCAAGTTTCGGGTATTTGCAGTCTTGGTGCTACGTCAAGTTTCGGGTATTTGCATTCTTGGTGCCACGTCAAGTTTTGGATATTTGCAGTCTTGGTGCCACGTCAAGTTTCGGGTATTTGCAGTCTTAATGCCACGTCAAGTTTTGGATGTTTGAAGTCTTGGTGCCACGTCAAGTTTCGGGTATATGAAGTCTTGGTGCCACGTCAAGTTTTGGATATTTGCAGTCTTGATGCCACGTCAAGTTTTGGATATTTGAAGGCTTGGTGCCACGTCAAGTTTCGGGTATTTGCAGTCTTAATGCCACGTCAAGTTATGGATATTTGAAGTCTTGGTGCCACGTCAAGTTTCGGATATTTGCAGTCTTAATGCCACGTCAAGTTATGTCTCCATGAGGCAGACTTTACCCCTCTTAGTCCCACCTCTCTGGAACACTGGTCGTACATTTGTTGGCCTCCAGAAGTAATGTATCTACCCCGGCGCGCCCTTCCACGCGGCACTGCCGGTCCCCGTAACCTACCGCGCTGGCCCTGGAAGAATGCCATCTGTATGCACTGGCATTTCCAGCATCCGATTGTTGGCTCATTGATAATTGAAAGCACCTTCTCCGGCCGGGCCTGGGCCTTGGGTCGCGCGCGTGTCCCCGCTACGCCGCCCTTGGGAAAGGAGTCGATGATCAGAGAAGGTGACGCAAGTCAAACCTGTCTCCTCCCATCTCTTAGCCTGCCTGAGCACGACGACGGCGCTTAAAAAGTCTGGCTGGGTCTGACGACCAGGAGGCCTTTGACCCGAGCCGCGCCCGCCGCCGCCGCCGCACCGCCGCCCCCCCCGAGGGTTGGTCGTATTGAGGGGTAGGGCGTTCCGAACGTCAGTCCAAGACGGCACTCGCAAGCAAGTGTCGTCGCGTGTGTGTCGTGCAGCCGGAGGCTCCTCCTCCTCCTCCTCCTCCTCCTCCAGTGCGGCTCTGACCGCGTCGTGTGCCCTGCGTCCAAAAGAGCCTCCGACGTGTTTGGCGCACATAACGGTCATGATTGATGAATGACGTCGTGGCTGAGGAGGCGATTTTGTGCGATTATGTTATCCACCAGGTAAAGGTTGACGCGTGTGATGCACCTACCCGTCTGCTGTACGCTGCAGAGGTTAATGTGTTTTGTGTTTCCTCGGGCCCTCAGTATCCTTCTGCCTGCCCAACACGACGAAAGGTTACCTCATTACATTGTCTTTTATTATTATATCCGACAGATGACGTGGGTTCTGTTATGCCACGAAAGGTTAACGTTTCTTTTTTTTTAATCTCTCTCTCTCTCTCTCTCTCTCTCTCTCTCTCTCTCTCTCTCTCTCTCTCTCTCTCTCTCTCTCTCTCTCTCTCTATCTATCTCTCTCTCTCTCTCTCTCTCCTTTGTGCGTCCAAAGGTCCATAGCTGTTGTCCTCCGATCCGACGGTTTCACGGTCGGGGTCGGACTTGTATGTGCAGTCGAAAGTTCACGGGCTTTCGGGTGTAGTAGCTACCTACACCCAGGATTCCCCTTATATTGTGTGGCCACCACACTCACCTGTAGGTATTGTGTATATATATATATATATATATATATATATATATATATATATATATATATATATACACCCAGACTTGACGTATTTTGTCTACGCCCAACGCTTGATGTGTTCTGTGTAGCACTGCCAAACACTGTATTTGCCTAGTGTTCTCTTATGTAACAGTTGACGTGCTCTGTACCCAGAGATAAGAGTGGGGGGTGGGGGACCTCGGTTATCTGAACCCAGAAGTCCAGTCCCTTTGTTCTGAACCCCCGAGGTCGACTCGTTCTGTGTTCTCCAAAGCCCGAGAGTCTCGTCTGTCTCATGTTTATAGACAGACAAAGGGTGGTGTACCCTCTTTGGCAGGCCAGAGTTCCGTCTGTGTCCCCTCAGTGCACAGAGGATGACGTGATCTATGTCATCGGGCTTTGACTTGTTCATTGTCCTTTGTTTTAAAGGTTTGGTGCGCTTTGTGCTCTGCGTCCAAAGGTGTGTACACAGGCACTGTTTTCTACGCGCGGATGATTGACTTGACCGGGAGCTTTAAGCCACATCGGTTAACGTGTGTCTTTGAGTCTTGACGAGCTCTGTATCTTGCACTGAAGGGGTCGACTGTGTTCTCTGGTCGACGCTGGGAGCTGGACGCGGGCTGGATCCTATACCCAGAGAGTGAGGGTGGCAGGCATCGTGTTTTACACCCTAAAGCTTAAAAGCGTTCGCAGCAGCTACACCCTAGGCTGATGCGTCGAGTTTCCCCACACTCTGATGCTTAGTTGATCTGTTTTACACCTTTAAGCTCATGGTGGTCATCCTTTTCTATACATAAGGGTGTTAAGTTCGACTTCTTTACACCTGGAGACTTGTATCCTCAGTAGCTTTGTCCTACACCCAAAGATTGGCTTTGTTGGTGTTCTACACCCAGAGGTTGATGGGGTGTGTGCGCTACGTATAATTACGACAGTGACGTGGCTCTCTGTATGTGTTCTCCGCGCCCAGATGTTGAGGGGTGTCTGTCTGTGATGGCCGGGGAGCCACTGACGTGTTCCGTCTTTGTGTTGGAAGGGCCTGAGTGCCGGCTGTAGCCAGCCAGAACAGGAGGAGGGGTGTGTGTGAGGCGAGTACCTAGCCACGGGTACGTACGGCGGGATTTAATGTGCGA
This sequence comes from Panulirus ornatus, assembly GCF_036320965.1. Classification (NCBI taxonomy): domain Eukaryota; kingdom Metazoa; phylum Arthropoda; class Malacostraca; order Decapoda; family Palinuridae; genus Panulirus; species Panulirus ornatus. The sequence goes on along the minus strand of NC_092280.1, from coordinate 25,323,025 downwards.
GGTGGCAGAGGGCTTTAATGCGTAGCGCCCACCGCTTGAGAGAGAGAGAGAGAGAGAGAGAGAGAGAGAGAGAGAGAGAGAGAGAGAGAGAGAGAGAGAGAGCTGGACGAGTTCGTTCCGGGGTGGGGACTGACGGCGGGACAGGTCGACGACCTCTGGCGGTGTATATATAAACACTAACGCAAGAGTGACCTTTGTATGTAACATGGCGGGGTGTGTGTGTGGACGGTGGCGGCGGCCGCGGCAGTGGTGGTGGTGGTGGTAGTGAGGCAGGCCAGGCAGGCAGGCAGCCAGTCTGTCTCTCCTCGTGCCGTGGTGTTGGTGGCCAGGCACATACACACACACACACACACGCACACACACACACCTCCCTTGCCGCCTCTCTTAAAGCCTGACCTCAACCTTGCGCTCCCACGAACCCGGGGACACCCTCCGTCTGTCTCCCTCCCTCAGAGCTCCCTGATGTAACGCTAACTGTATCTCTATATTAACTGTATGACACCTCCACCACCACCTCGTCATCTTCGGGTCGTGGGGGCGGCCGTAATGTCTCGCCCGGGCCATAGCATGTGGGCTTGTAAATAAAGTTGATTGAAATTGAAATTGAAGCTCTTGGTGCCCGGGCGGCCAAGGTTAGCGAGGCTTTAACATTACGGTCGCGTCTAACCGGTTACCTGCGGCGTGTTCACCCGGCCAGGCCTTCGTCCGTGGCGGGGACAGGCCATGAGTGGCGTGTCTCCGACGGGCCAGTGTGATCCTGAAGGTGTGTGTTGCTGTATGTATGTGGAGGTAGGAGTGGCGGAGAGTGCGTGTGTGGTGTGTGGTGGGGCGGGTGGAGGCGCGGGTCGGTGGGCACCCGACAGTGCTGGTCATGGCGGGAGCGGAGGAGGACGCGCCTCCCATTCTCTCCTGTGTGTCGTCTCGGTCATCACGACCTCCTCTGCGGTCTGCTGCACGGCATCACCCCGCCGCTGACGCTGCTGCACGGGACCAGGCCGGCGGAGGCCGTCATGCGGGTGATGAGGGGAAGGGGAGGGGCGTGTGGGTCGGCCGGATGCGCCCCCTGCCTGCCGGGAGTGCAGCAGCAGCAGCAATAGCAAAGGCAGCAGCGTTCAGCAGCAGCAGCAGCAGCAGGAGGAGGAGCCGTGGCCTCAGTGCAAGAAGTGCAGTGGTGGAGGCCAGAGCGTCGCCACAACCTGTCCTGAGAGCCGCACACCGCTCCACGTCCCTGCCTCACTTGCTCCTCCAGCCTACGCTTCACTCTCCACCCGAGGCTGCCCCTCCACCACGTCGGCGACGACCGCCTCCCCCCGCGTCGGGCTCCACCACCGCCGCCACCGACAGCCCTCCCGCAACACTCCTCACCAACAATCATTTTCCTCCAAAGGTATCGGCTTCCACGGAGCCTCCCACAGTGATGTGTGATACTAAGAATGGCAGTGTCTTGGAAACGGAAAGTGTCTTGTTCGGTGTGTTTAAGAGTGCGATGAGAGAAGGAGGAGTAGAGGAGGAGGAAGAGGAAGAGGAGGAGGATGCCGATGATATGGATGGGGAAGAGGGAGAGGATGGTGGAGACGGGGAGGTGGGGGCGGAGAAGACTGGGCAGCGAAGGGCCGCGAGATACGATTCGGCCGACTCTTCTGACAGGTAAGGAAGGTGGCACGTGAACCTCTTGTTGTGCTGGGGGGGTTGGTGTCCAGGTGCCTCCTCCACACACACACACACACACACACACACACACACACACACACACACACACACACACACGTACGTGTAAAGACAATGTACATTTACATACATGTGCAAGGTTAGGAGATGGTGGGGGGCAAGTAGCAGTCAGACATACACACACGCCCATTAACATACCACCACACCTGACTGCCCCACCGGGACATATACCTCCTCAGTTCTCCTCACACAGATGTAAAAAGATAGATCCAGTGACCTCCCGAATACTCCCCACCTAATAGATCACAGCAGTAGCCTCCCCAGTACTCCCCGTAGGTAAGAAACCCACTGCAGTAACCTCCCCAACACTCCCCATAAGTGAAATACCACTACAGTAACCTACCTCCCTCCCCCAATACTCGCCAGAGGTATTGAATCCCAACCTTCAATAACCTCCCCCTTCATGCATGGTGAATAACCTCGGCTTTCACTGTCAGCTCGGACGTTCACTGTCAACCTAACAGAAGCAGCGGTGACGAAACGGTGTCACTGTTAGCAGCAGTGACAGTGACAGAAGCGATTAACGGTGTCTGCCATAACAGCAGTGCTGGCAGCAACAGTACCCATAGTAGCAATGACAACAGTGACCACAGGAACAGTAGTAGCAACAGTAGTGATAACATTGGCAGTAACAACAGTAACAGTTACACTGACAACAGTAACAGTTGCAGCAACAACAGTGACTACAGTAACACTAGTGAGAATGACATTTGTGACAACAGTGACAAAAGAAAACACCAGTACCAGCAATATATACTGTGGCAAAAGCTTCTAACAGCAGTGACAACAGATACAGTGACAACAAAAGCAGTAACTGACAACAGTGTTGACAACGTCTAAGCGCATCGGAAACAGCATCACCAGCGGTGACACCTGCAATATTGGCACTCGTGGTTGTGACAGAAGCAACAGTGAGAGTGACGGGAACAAATGTGTTGTAACGGGAACAGTGAAAACCATTAGGTGTTATAGTAACGGTGGCAGTAACAGTGAAACTAACAGAAGCTGTAATGGTAGAACCAACAGATTAGTAACAGTCACTAACAGTGAAACCAATATAACCAGTAAAAGTGGAATCAACACATCAGTAACAGTGATTGTAACAGTGAAACCAACAGCAGTAACAGTAGAACAACAGGTCAATAGCTAACTGTAACATTGAAATCAACAGAAGCATTAACAGTAGAACCAACGGATCAGTAACAGTGACTGTAACAGTGAAACCAAAAGGAGCAGTGACAGTGGAACCAGCAGATCAATATCAGTGAATGTAACAGTGACACGAACGGAAGCAGTGACAGCAGAACCAACGGATCAATAACACTGGACCCAACAGAAGTTACTACAACAGAACCAACAGACCAGTAACAGTGAAACCAACGGAAGTGATACTGGGAGCAGGAAGTGGAAAAAAAAAGACTAATATCCAGTAACAACGGTTTCACTGCCATGAGCAACAGGTGAAATTAGTTAGCAGTGGCAACAGTAAGGGTGAACAGTAATTGATACCCGTTACGTCAACAGGTATATACATATACAATAGACGGAGACGGCAGTGGGCGGGATCAACGGAAGTATATCTAACAGTAACAATGAGAGAGTCATTTTAAGTGTCAGCGGGAGTAACAGTATATATATATATATATATATATATATATATATATATATATATATATATATATATATATATATATATATATATATAAACATCAAGGGCAAGTGTCGTTGGAGCCCCGTCAACAGTGATAATAGCAGTGATGACAGTGAACGAACGATAAAGTAACTGCAGGCCAGGTGCGTCGTGCGGCCGATGGTGCACGACGGGAGACAAGGCCTCTCCCGGGAGGGAGGAAGTCAGACCGGAGCATTATACTCCCAAGTGAGGGAGGAGGGGGTGACATTGGCACGAGCTCTGATGAAGAGGGTTGGTAGATTTGAATTGGGCGTTCGGTTAACGAGAAGGATTAACGAGGTTACTCAACTCTGGACGCGATGTCCTCGTTAAGCTGTTACCAAGATAGGCGTGTGAAGAAGCCCTTTTGACGCTGGCAATAATTGTTGGGGAGGCACCTCGGTTGTATATTCTCCGTGATCAGAATTTTTGAAATTTGAAGTGACGGGAGTGGCTTTTGACAGCAGCACCGTCGCTGACAACATCGATACAGACAAGCGTGTGTTTGATACCGGTGACCTGACAACAGTGACTCTGACAACATCAGTGCACAGGAACAGCTCTGAATTACCTTCCTTAGAACATGAAACTTGACCACAGCTCAAGCAAGACTGTACAGTATAGAGACCACAGCTTTGAATTCATTTTCGTCTCGGGGCGGTATACATATACATAGAGGGATTTTGAATCTACGCACTGGTGGGAAACCAACGGAAACAGACAACGGCAATAACGGTAGGATCTTACAGCAAGATGATCAGCAGGTGATCGGGCAGGGACCCAGGGAAGCAACAGATTGATCATAACAGTAATAGGTGGATGGTGGGTAATTTGAGGTAAACTGCCGTAGTAACAGACAGACAGACAGACAGCACAGGAACAACAGATGGACCACAGGAACTGCCGATAGACTACAGTAGCAATAGACGGACTACTACAGGAACAACAGATGGACCACAGGAACTGCCGATAAACTGCAGTAGCAACAGATGAACCACTACAGGAGCAACAGTTGGACTACAGTAGCAACAGATAGACCACAGGAACAACAGATGGATAACACTAACAACAGATAGACTTCAGTAACAACAGATGGACCACAGGAACAACAGGTGGATTTCAGTTGCAACAGACGGACTTCAGTAACAACAGATGGAGGACGTAAGAACAAATGGACTTAGTAGCAACAGACGGACTTCATTAACAACAGATGGACGACGTAACAACAGATGGACTTCAGTATTAGCAGATGGACGACGTAACAGCAGATGGACTTCAGTAACAACAGATGGACGACGTAACAACAGACGGACTTCAGTAACAACAGATGGACGACGTAAGAACAGATGGACTTCAGTAACAACAGATGGACGACGTACCAACAGATGGACTTCAGTTACAACAGGTAGACTACAGTAGACAACACACAGAACGTAGCAGCAACGGGGCCACAGATACATACATAGCAACAGCTGTAATGGAAGAGCCAGCCTGGGCAGTAAGACCTCAGTCGAGGAGAGGATGGGGAGGCTGGGATGGGCAGGCAGCAGTAGCCCCCAGCTTGTAAGAGTAGGAGGCGAGTGAGAGAGAGGGAGAGGGGAGGGCAAGAGGGAGGCAGACATAAGGAGAGCGGTGGCAGGCCAGGACAGGGCAACAGGGCAGGGCAGGGCAGGGCGGTGATAATAGGGGGGCCGGATGGGCGGGCAGCTCCGTCGTCGTACCCCAGGAGAACCAGCCGCCCGCCCTCCCTCACCCAGCTCCCCACCTGCCTACCTATCCTCCCTCCCTCCCTCATCATCATCATCATCATCCCGCACCCCCTGCCTATCCGTAGTTGCACCCCCCCGCCCCCCTCACGCCCACGTTCATCCGTGGTTCAGACGTCCCCCTCATGAGGGACGTTTGTCAACCTCATGTTATACTGTCGCATCCACCATGGCCCGAGAGGACGCCCAGGGAACGCACAAGTTATTGTGGGTTATTGTCTGAGACCAGTTAATGGTGGTGGTGGTGATGACGGGTGGTGGTGTGTGAGGGAGTCCTGATGGTCGTACAGGGGAACAGGCAGAATGGTGGGGCAGGGTCGTGCAGGTAGGATAGTGAGGGAGGGCCGTGCAGGGAGGGAGACAGGCAGGATGGTGAGGGAGGGTCGTGCAGGGAGGGAGACAGGCAGGATGGTGAGGGAGGGTCGTGCA